>NC_089809.1:25384914-25644914 GCF_029633855.1 Hoplias malabaricus
CCTTTGATTTCATGTAAAACTTAAAGCAATAATAATAGTACTACATTATATCCTCATTTAATAAGAGGGTGGTACTGTGCAGGTTCATTATTCTCACTAAAGATACAAAGAGTGGTTTAAAGGTCCAGTTGTGTTCCCTAAAGGTACATTACATTCTCTTATTCTCTTTTCCAGAAAGAGATGTGAGTTTTTGTAATGAACTGTGTAAAATAAAAGATCATAATATAAGCGCTTGAGATGAAATGGTGCGTATGAATTCAACACAATTTTAAAATCTAATAGAATAGAGAAATAATAGGTAATAGAATGAGGCACAGTTATGTTCCCTAATTAAATGGTCAGAATATGTACCCTTGATAGTACCATCACAGTGACATGCATGTTTTATTATATTTATTTATATTTCCAAAGAAACATTAAGCGTTTGCTAATGGCCTTTAGAGGATATTGGAACATTTCAGCAGAAGAACTTTGTTGTGTTTTTTGTTTTTTGTTCGTTTAGAACCTTTAAGTGGGTGGTTATTTAAAGATCTGCTTTAAAGGTAGGTTTTTTGTACATATTGAAGAAACATTTGACCAGTTAAAGATGCCTGGAATCATCAGAATCTTTATTTTCAGGAGTTCAAGTATTTTATGATCATTATATAATATACTATTTAATATTTATATAATATATTATATTATATTTATTTATTTATTTATTTCTAAAAAAGTGAACATGTTGCCAAAGACCAGATGTGACACTCACTGTGTAACTCCTTGCTTCGGTCACTGTCTTTTAGACACATTTGAGCAGAGAAATGTTTGTCTATGGAGCCGTGCTCCTGCCCCAATCGATATACTGAATGAACACCCGATCTTCCATAGATGGCTAAAGCATATCGGCTAATGCGCCAATCCATCATTATGAAGACGTCATTTGTTAAAGGCAATCGCTGGGTAATATTTCATCTGCAAAGAATAATGCTTTCCAAGGCCATTGACCGTGCTCCATTGGTTCAGAGAGACATGGACTGAGCTCCAGCAGTCATGACTGAGCAGAGAGACCCAATTTATTTTATTAAGACATTGCCCATCTGAGTCCAATCAATGGCGCGAGGGCTGGTTTGGGGTTATGGATGATGAAATCGGCTGGCTACACGGCCAGGTGCGCCATCCATAATTGCCATTCAATTGGCTCACATTACGCACATCGGTAATAGTTGTAAATCTGACCTTTAAAGCTGCAACAATTAAAAATGCATCAGAGAATGACATAGAGAGTCACACACAAGAGTGGTCCCTTCACACACACACACCACAGAGGAGTCTCTGTGAGCACAGACAGAAACACACAGCACTACGGGGATAGCAGCAGGATAAAGAGGTGAAAGGATGAAGGACTCTTAATCGAGGATTCTACTTAGTGTAAAGAAAAAAAACACATTTTTGAGATGTAAACAAAGCCTTGACTTTCAGACTCTATTACAGCAGTGGTGATAAAAGCAAGAGGACTTGAAGAGCACTCAAATCAAACACAGCCATTGTTTTAACTTTGCAAAATGACTATATTATTAGAATTCTTATATATTAAGAATAAAATATAGAAGATGCAATTTTAAGACGCCATTATTGTTTTTGGACTTTTGTTGATTTGCTTAGCAGCTTTTGCCGAGCCCAAGTCAATAAAAATAAAGACATTCGGACAAGTTTTACATTTTAACAAGTTCTTCCATCAAACATGCTTCATTTTTTGACCATTCCTGGCATATAAGCAAATGTATACTCAACAGCAGCTCATTGGACTGAGGTGAGCATTTGTGTTTTGGTGGAGGTTTGCAGGTCGGAGATGTTAGCTGCAGGACACTACGGGGGCCTAAAACTGAGAAGAAAGCACAGCATAAGCTTTGATTGCGTTCCCAGAGTAGAGGAAGACAGGGACGAGCGCCAAGATGTACACGTGCATCTGTGAGGAAGCCACTCCACTGGCATGTGCAAAGTCAGATTTGTATGATAATTGACCTTGTGAATCACAAAGGCTTTATCCAGGAGACGTTCACTCTTCAGATCCAGGTGCAAAAAATCCGTACTCAGTGGCATCCTGAATACCCCAACTCATTTCATCCTCTCTTTTGCTCTCTCTCAAACACACACACAAACACAGATGAATAGTCCTCTCCTCAGAGCCGCAGAGATGGAGGAATTAGAGGGAGTGAGGTGGAAAGGAATGCCACTCTGTTGGAGAGCACACACAAACAGCAGCTCATTACTTCATTATTTTACGTGGCTTGAATAGCATTAATTAGCATGTGGGCTAACAAACACTCCATCCAAATATCAGCTTCTCTATTCATAGCAGGGCCATTACGGCACACTGCATCCGTTTGTCTCTCTGCCATTGGAAATATCATTCACTCACTCAGGGACATTACATTTTCTCAAACGTATACTCTCCCGACACACACTGAGAGTGTGTATTGTACTCATGCTTACTATTGCCAATTTCATTAAGACAAATTCCTTATGACAAGTATATTAATCTTTTCTTATTGATGCACGATTCATGAATATTTATGGTTGTTTAAAATCTAATTATTTGAGTGCAAAATTTTGGGCAAAGTTTAGGGAAAAAAAACCATTCTGAATTCATAAGAAACACAACATGGGGGAGGACGACAGCAAGCGTATAATTTCTAATATAATTGTTATATTTGATATCATCATCATCTTAGGTACAAACTACATATTCATTTATTTGATTAAGAAAAGATGTTGGATAAGCAAATGTCTTAGGTAGAGCGGTCGCAATAACTGCAATAGATTAATTCCACGCTATTGACAAGCCAACCGCAAGGAATGGTAAGCAGTGTATACCCCTTTTCCCTGTTTTGCATGGTCTTCTTGTTTTAAACTTAAGTGTGTGCTTAATGAATGTTAAATACATTTGTTTAAAAGCTTAAAAAAAGGTGTGACTTGTGTAACTTTCCCCAATGTTGGTATCTGAACTTCTGTGTCAATCTTAATTTTATAAAATGGACACAATGGCTAGCCGCAAAAACCTAATGAAGCTTCGCCAGTTTGGGAGCATTACAGCTTTCACCCAAATAAAAAGGGAGAACCAGCCGATGTAGGTAAGGTAATACGCAAAATCTGTGCCAGAAATGTCACTGTGAAATGGGGAAATGTGTACTGGAGATCTCATCTAGCTACACATCATCCAGCTATCAAACCCCAACTACCAGCAACAACTGGAGCAGCCTCAAAAGGAACATTTCAGGCCAGTTCCAGGTGACAGTTAGGAGTGTAGCACTAGAATCACGATTAAATTAAACAATTTGGGCGTTAATACTTAAGCCCCGTTTAAACATAGCATGGGAAATTCTTTCACCGCAACATTTGGGTTTATTTTGTTGTTATTATCTGATTACCATTTGTATTCTGTGTTGCTTATTAATGTCAAACATCATAAAGACAAATTCCTCAAAATGATGCGGTTTCAATATTAAAAGGATTAAAACCGTTTAGCGGTATAGTACCATTTTTCCATGTTCCTGAAGTGTAAAACAGGGATTTTCCCTGCAGTGTTTGATTTAAATGGCTGAGCCTGATCTCAGATGAGAGATCTAACAGTACATGACAAACTTCACATATTTCATAAGATCATAAGCATGAGCACAGAGCACACATATCACTGAGTGCACATTAACACTAATCACCTATTACAACTATTACAACACAGCTTATGGCAGAGAACTGCACATCGTACTCTATAGCATTTAGACGCTCCCCAAGAGACTGTCCTTTCCTTACTTGTGTGTGTGTGTGTGTGTGTGTGTGTGTGTGTGTGTGTGTGTGTGTGTGTGTGTGTGTGAGTGTGTGTGTGTGTGAGAGAGAGAGAGAGAGAGAGAGAGAGAGAGAGAGAGAGAGAGAGAGAGAGAGAGAGAGAGAGAGAGAGAGAGAGATTAACTGCAAAACCACTACAGCAAATTATGACGGTGAGGGCAATCAAGTCTACATGCAGTTGAACCCAGTGACCCTCCCCCTTATAGACACTTTATTTTAATCTGTACACACACACACACACACACACACACAAACCTACATTTGTGTGAGTTTTTCCAGAGCAGAAGCGGACAAATCTTTGTACTTCCCTCTGTCTGTTGCAAGGCTATCTCTCCGTTTCCATATGCAAAGTTATTATGGAGTCTGTGCAGAAGAATGAGTGCTGTCACCACTGCCTTCTCCATGTGGATGGAGGTGGAGGGGGAGGGGTGTACATTGTATTTCACAAAGAGCACAAGCAACTACGAGTTTATGCCTGCAAAACAAAACCCTACTGTGAGCTTTCAGAAGAAATTTCATAAACAATGACTTCAATCGCCGAGAGTGACAACTAGATATAATAGCTTTCTACATTCCTATTGGCATCCTGATTTCAGCGTCTAAATCAGCGAGTCCTATCTAGCACACTACAAGCACTCATGCACAGGGATTCAGTGGTGCTGAAGGCCACAGATTTACATAAAGAGTGAAACGTGTGATGAAGTACAGTACATTTCTATGGTTTTTGAGTTCATGTATTGTCACTGTGATAAGAACACTTCATATCTCAGAAAAGGTAGCTTTACAACAGAAAAATAAATATTCTTTCACTTATTACTGTATGAAAACTGTGGATTATCTCTGGCATGTTTACTTTATTGTAGTAAATGTACCCTGTCCATATTAAATACATAAACCATAGGCTACAGCATGCTGTTGTGAACTCTCACTTTTCAGCTTATAGTTCTTTAAAGAGATGTATAAAATCATTGACTGCTCTGAATGGTCACTAGTGAGATCAGCACTGAGCTCAGAGCCATAATAGTGTCTGGTTTCATGTTTAATAGTGTGAGACTAATGATGACCATAGAATGACTGCTATTCAGTGTCCATCAGCCCATTCCAACCTTTAGAGAGGAGGTTCAGCTTTATTCACTCATTCATCACACCCCTCTCTTATCTCCTTGTCCTCATCTCTTGTGAGGAGATGCTTGACGTCCACTGTAAAATCTGGGCTGTGAATATGTGCTTCATTCTTTATGTTTTAAATACAGGTGTAAAAGCTGTGAGGTGAGTTGTGTCCAACGTGTATAACCTCAGCAGTATGCTACAATGCAGCAAGGTAAGTTGTGTAAAGCTGATGTGTCACTTTATTGTGTTCTCTTGCATAAGATAATACAGTTTTGTATTAATTACAAAATGTAAAATTACTTAAACTATTCTTCGAAAATATACTTTTCTACAAAAGGTTTGGGAACCACTGCTGTATAGTATACTTTATAGTATATGTCCAGAATACTCAAATATAAATCCACTTCAAAATTTCCACAGAGCTGAAAATCCAGACAGCTCTAATGAAATCTTATTTTTTACAGCAATTTTAAGATGCCATTTTTGTTTTTGGACATAACGGTTGCCCACTTTTGTTGATTCGCTTAGCAGCTTTTGCCGAGCCCAAGTCAATAAACTAACAGCCTGTTACTGTGAGTGATGTCACTGTTGTCATGGAAATTGTTTCACGAGCTCCATGACTTGGACACAAGAAACAATATGAGATCATACACAGAACTTACAAATCGCAGGGAGAGTTTTCACTCTCTGATGTTTTGTTGTTGGTCCATAATAAATTACATTTGGGTCCAGATCCAGACCGGAGTCCACCTGTTGAGATTTGCTGGTATATACTAAGTGTAAACTAAACAATACTCTATAAAAACTGCATTTTATCATCTTCAAAAGTGGTACATGGCACATATCAAAGTAGAGAGCAATGAATTTGAGACCTTTAAACTGACCAGAGTTTAATAATTAAAATCTCCCCATTGCACATTCACAAAGGTATTTTCTTCTGAATTCATCTATTCCATCATCTTTGTTTCTTCTTGTTCTCAGCTTGTCAGCTTCACTATTTGATATGAAAAAAAAATCATATTGAGAACAGCCCCCTCCTAGAAAAATACGTTCTGTCAATAATAAACATTTACACCCACTATAGCACTCAAAGGTGTGTGCCAAGCGAGAAAATAAACAAATATTAAGCTGTCAGTCAACAAAATTACACAGATCTCCATAGCCTGCTGGCGAGAGGCGGGCGACGCTTGTTTAAGCCGGATAAGTCGCCCTAGAGCAAAGTGAGAGAAGAAGAGGAGCCAGGCCTGAGCCTCTGGGCCTCATTCTCATCCACACTCACTCCATCTCATCATCTCACGCCAGAGCCGGTCACACACGACCAGCAGCTCAGAGAGGCAGTCTGGTCCAATGGGAGCGGCCCAGTGAATCAGACCCCAATGGGTCACTGCCTTTATACAGAGGCATGAGTGTTTGTTTCTGTCAAGGGTTTGACTAGAGGACACTGACACTTATGCGCGCGCGCACACACACACACACACACAATGTTAAAGTAATTACTCATGTATGGCATACACTGCTTTCTGTCAAGAAGTAGGGCCATAAGTAAACATAAATAATTAGTAGATTTTTACACACACACACACACACACACAAACACACACACATATATATATGTATGTAGGTAAAAAGATTGGTCACTTTCTCCTGTTATTTTCTTTTTCATGGCATTTTTTTTTTGCCTTGAAAATAGATAAAGCCTAAATGATTTTTGAACCAGTGAAATCTTGAACCTACACAGCATTCACTCAAAGAAGAAAAACAGAGGCGAGACACTGAGAGTTGACGGCCTAAGCCCTTTAAAATGAATGTATAGGAGGGAAGCCGATAGGATGAAGAGAGAGGAGTGCAATAGACAGCTCTTTACACGTACAGTATATTGGCAGATTGAGGTTTAAGGAGCTTTCTTTATCTATATAGGGCTGGCGCTGTCTCGCCTCATCTCTTCCTTTGTCTTGCTGCGGCATGAGAGGAAATTCGAGGTAATGAGTAAAGACTCGCATCTCAGCTGAGCCCATTCTTCCGGCAACGTATTACTGTCCCCTGTCTCTGTCTAATTACCAGTGTGTGTGAAAGTGCTGGGAGCAGACGACTGGCTTTTCAGGTGACGGTGTGTGTGCACTAGGCCCAGGCCAAGAGCCAGAACTCTGGCAGATTAGAGCAGTGTGAGAGTGAAGTGTTAATCAGAGCAGGCACATACTCCCACCTTCTCTAATGAGCCTTCTCCCTCACACTCCTACAAATACACACCGCACAAAGCTTACATATGGGAAGCAAGCCGTTTTATAGAGGAGTAAAAGAGCAGCTGCTGTTGTTAGAGGCTGCATCACAAGCATCACTTGTTGTCATTATGGCACTTGTCTCTGGAACTGTTATCTTGTCTCTTAAAACATTATGGTGCTTGTCTCTTAGTGTTTTATACACTGATGATTGATGCTACACGTCCAGAGGATCGTAGTTAGTATATTCCACAACTATAACGTACTCCCACTGTGACAGAGATGCTTAGTTGTGTGTGGCTTGTATAATCTCTGCTGAAAAGCATGCTTAGGTGCAGCTGCACATGAACCGTGGATATATAAAGTCTACACACCCAGTCAGTATAATATATATATATATATATATATATATTTTTTTTTTTTTCCCACCTTTAATGTGACATGTAATCTGCACAATACAAGTACAGTATCATGGTTGTATGATTATGATATGCACACCCTTAAACTAACGCTTTATTGAATCACCTTTTGATTTTATGACAGCATTCAGTCTTATCTTTTTTTCTGGGTAGGAGTCTATCAGTGTGGCACATCTTGACGTGATCTTTGCCCACAGTTCCTCGCATCTCCTGTGCACAACCGTCTTCACGTCGCCCCACAGATTTCTAATTGGATTCAGGTCTGGGCTCTGGTTGCGCCATTCCAAAACTTTCTTCTGCTGAAGCCATGCTTGTGTTGATGTGGAGGTATGCTTTGGGTCATTGTCATGCTGGAAGGTGAAATTCTTCTTCATCTTTAGCTTTTAAGCAGTGGACTGAATGTTTTGTGCTAAAATTGAATGATATTGGGAACTGTTCATAAATAAAAGCCTCTACCTTGAACCAGTTCCAGCTGAAATAAAATCAGCCCTGAAGCACAATGCTGCCAACACCATGCTTCACTGAAGGAATGGTGTTCTTTTGGGGATGCACAGTGTTATTTTTGCACCAAACACCTTTTTGGAATTATGGTCAGAAAGTTCAGCCTTGGTCTCAACAGGCCAGGGACCATATTCCCACGTTTTTATCAGATTTGATGTAAGAGTTTGTAAAATGTATTTGAGCTTGAATGTTTATCTTTATGAGGAAAGGCTTCCTTCTTGCCACCCACAGCTCAGACATGTGAAGAATGTAGGAGATTGTTGCCACATGTAGTACACAACCAGGACTTGCCAGAAATTCCTGCATCTTTATTAATGGTGCTGTTACCCTCCTGCAAGCACTTTGTGGACTATGGAGCTTGTTGTAAGATGCAACTATGGACTAAATATAGGGTTAAAAAGGTCACTTCAACTGACGGCAGGTGTGTATTGGCTACTAGTGATTGGTTAATTCTTAATTCTTAAACCACGCCCAAAGGAAACAATGCAACTTCCTAAAAATACCCTTGGATGTTCTCTTGACTGTACTGGAGATGACACATTACCAATGGTAACCTGAATGAAAATCTGTAAAAGACTGCTGTACATTTCACAAGGGCTGGGTAAAGACGCAAAGCACTAAAACAAAATAAATGCCCAAGTTAAAGGGGACATGAAATTTTTTAAGGTGGAACAGTATGTAAGATAGAGAAGGCCTAGCATACTGGACTGAGACCGTTTGTTTTTTTACTCATTTACAGAAACTGCAGATTCATAAACATATTAGACCAGTTTCCAGCACCCAAACAGACTGGAGAACTGGCAAATGGTGAGGAAACATCTGAGATTAATGAAATGTGCTTTTTGATTAATGTCTGATTGTTTAATTTATTTATTGATACAAAAAACTTATTATTATCTTAATCAGGCAAATATCAAAAAAAGGGATACAGTCGAGATACAGAAGCAGGCAAAATCAGTTGATCTGGCTGCATTAAAATCCCCATAAATAAATAAATTATGCTAAAATAATTAAAATGTCTAACAGACAACATCAGTGTCTACAGTAATGTGAATAAACAAAACCAAGGTCCGGTTGAACATCTGTCCTTTGCACACTGTGAGAATTATGGGTTCATTGTATGTATTATGAAGAGTGAAATGTAAAAAACTTGCTGAAAATTTTGGAAAAAATATCATTTAAACAATGGAAGATTCCTGTATTTAAATCCAATTGAGACTGATGGGGGGAAAAAGGTCCTCTGGACTCTCTGAACCTTTAATGGATAAGATAATTTTAAGCATTTTAAATATGGATTATACTCTTAAAATATATAGGTGCTACAAAAGGTTCTTTGAGAGAGGTCATAGAAGAACAACTTTTGGTTCTGTAAAGAACCTTAAAATCGAGGGATGTATTTTTTAGACCTTTAAGAGGTTCTTTACACTCACACACCTCTTGAACAAACATGGTTCTTTATGGAACAAAATGTGGTTCTTTTTTGGCATCACTCAATGAACCCTTTGTAGCACCTTTATTTTTAAATGAGTAGGTTAGTGTTTTAAATGGTGTTTTTATATAAGAAAAAGGATTTGATGTAATATTTTCCTTTTATTTATTTATTCATCTGTTTATTATCTGTTTGGGAAAATGTCTATGTATGGAATACATTTTCTACACCAAAAAATTTTAATTACAAAATGAAAAACAGGCAGAAATATGTTGTTTAAATGCTTTGATGAAAAAAAGTTATAAATAATGAATAATGAATAATAGTTGAAAAACCTAAATTTCATATTTTTAAAATCCAGCTTCAAACTCATTTATCAAAATACCCTTGAAATATTTGTAGTACTGCTTCCATTTGAAAAATATTAAATCAATTAATATTAATCAAAATATTTATGTGTTGAGGCCAATCTCTGTGGGGGTGGGGGGTATATCTAAAGCTGGAACTGCAATAAAAATACTGTGTAAAGAGGAAAGTCCAAAGAAATATATACAATAAAATGACTGGACACTCAGTTCAATACCGCATTACGTCAGATTCTTTATTTAAATCCTCATAGAAAAGTGGGGTTCCAACTTTATATCCAGTAGAGTTCATGCTGTTATAGTCCTGAATGTTGTAGCGTTAGTGCTGGAACACAGCTGAGTGAGATAACTAAAACACAGCTAGCTATAAGATCTACAGTCAGCACCATCTCCCCCTGGGCCCTAACTTTGCTTATAATGGGCCACTAAATGTTAAATCACCAAACTCATATAGAGGCATTGTTTTCTAGTAGATAGACCAAAACAGAAGCCCACAACGGCTATGCTTCTGGCTGGTTAGACCTCAATCAGCAGGAGAAGTTAAGTGAGTGTGTCACACATGTCAATATCCCAGTACTTCATATAACAGCGGTCTGGTGTCAGCCTGCTACTATTGGACAAATGTGAATGCTCCCTTAAAATCTTGATTTGACCAATATCCATACATTTCTGCTCCAGCGAACATCACTCTGCCATGACAGATTCTCTTAGCGTCACCATCAATAACTCACTGTGCGTGTGTACATCTGAATGCACTTAACAAGCAGCGGACCCCATGCCTCCTCAAGCGGAATAACAGGACGACCAGAAACAGCTTAGTGGCAATTATTACAGCTGAGGTAAAATTTCTCTCCTCGTACAGAATCCACTGGCTGGAAAGGAGAACTTGTAACTGTGAATTGTGGCGGGAATTTAGAAGTGGTCTCAGGTGTGGACATCTTAATAGCAGGCCAGCAAGGTCGAGAATAGACCGCATTACCCGACTAATGACCAGATTTGTGCCTCTCGACAGAGAAATTAACAACTGCAGGCGTAGAGAATAGCCTCTTCCTCCACAGTGCCGTCCTTTCCCTTTCCCCGAAGCCCTCTGTGAGCTCTCTCTGGCCTTGGGCTTTGGGATGGGCTTTAGCTAAAGCAGACCAAAACAACACCCAGCCAGCCTTACCGCCCTCTAACACCCTTCATTTAATTTGAGGATTACCTGGAAGGGCACAGCGTCTTGGGCTGTGAAATAGATGCAAGTGTGGAATACTTGAAACAAGAGAATTGTGGCCAGACAAAAAGAGAGATGAGTAAATGTGATCAGACTGAACATTAAAATGCAGCAGATCATAGCACATTACTATCTGCATTAGGAAAGAATGGCCTTCTAAAAGCTAGAAAAAAGAAAAACAGGAAGGCAATTCACTCATGACATGGCTGGAAAACAATTTAAATGTATGAATGCTGACTAATTTAATAACAAACTATAGATGGAGTATTCTAATTTCCAGACCGTTAGTGTCAATGAGCCCCTGCATTTCTTTATCTTTGCTCATTAATCCTTCGCATGAGATAACTTTTATTTTTCATTAAAAAGAAAACTTGAGTATGTAATTTGTCATCCGCAATTTAGGCTCCTCGATAAAATGTTCAGTCAGGTATGACAAACAGGTAGAGGAGATTGCGGTGTGTGTGTGTTTTTGCAAGAGCAGCTACAACGGGACAAGTGGAGGAAATTAGTATTCAACACACCGTATAGCCACACTATCACATAATTTGAGCTGAGGCTTCACTTCACTCTCTATTCTAGGGACAATGGTCAAAACACACAAAAAACCTGGCTCCGGTTTCCCATCTACACTTTAAATGGCAGATATCAGACCAAAAAAAAAAAAAAAAAAAAGATCAGCTGTAATAAAATGATTCGATTGTGTACATTCTATTTTTTCTTTTTTCCAAATGACATTTACCACAGTGAGCTAAATGAGGTCAGCGGTTTTTATGAGCACAGCTTCTTTTGTAGAATAAAGGAGGCAGAGGTGGTATTCCTTAACCTTAATGCTTACACATACACCCACAACACAGAGACAGAGGACACCCATGGGGAAGCTAAAGTGATTTGAGCCCACACCCCAGTCTTTGTGATGAGAGATAGTGTCCATTTTTCAATAGCGTCTGCTCTTAACTCGCAGCCTCCATACACCTTTCTACTGAAGCAAAGTCAATAGAGTGGGCCGAAATGTAAGCTTTAGCTTTGCAGGGCAAGTTCTACAAGTCATGAATCAGGATTGAACCTTCCCAGCTTTGCTTTTGATGAATATTTAAAGCCCCAGAATAACAGCATTAAAAAGCAAGGGGCTGCATTGATTTTCAGATGCGAGGATAGCCATTGTGGAATAAGAAGCCCCGGTCCAGATTCCGGTGCTTAAAGTGATGTGTGGCTGTTTGTTTTTCAGCATATACTGAAGAGACCAGACCCAGCAAAGATATATCTTCTGCCCCATTAAAATATAGACGTCTGTGTCTGCATGTGTGCCTTTGAGGATGTCAGTATGCTTAAACGGAAACTGAAAGAATAATAGTGAAAATGTTCAACGTTTTATACATTTGCGATTAAAGATAGAAATACAAAATAGCTGTAAAGCTTCAGAATAACAGCACTTTCTGCAGCTCTTTCTCATTTCATCCATTCAGCTCATGATAGCTGTGCACAGCCTCCAAAGAATAGTGAATTTATAAAATGCAGTATTTTCATGCCCTGTGAAGGACTGGCATCCCCTCCAGGGTGTATTCCCGCCTTGCGCCCAATGATTCCAGGTAGGCTCTGGACCCACCGTGACCCTGAATTGGATAAGTGGTTACAGATAATTGATGGATGGATGGAGTATTTTCATACATGAATGTCACATTAAAATGGTAGTTCTTAATCAAATTAATTGATTAATTCATTCATTCACTGTAATCGCTTTTCCAGTTCAGGGTCGCGGTGGGTCCGGAGCCCACCCAGAATCACTGGACGCAAGGCAGGTCGACACTCATTCACACCTATGGACACCAATCCACCTACCAAAGTGTATTTTTGGACCGTGGAAGGAAACTGGAGCACCCAGAGGAAACCCACGCGGACACTGGGAGAACACAACAAACTCCTCACAGAGAGTCACCCGGAGTGGGACTTGAACCCACAACCTCCAGGTCCCTGTTTGACTGCAACACTACCTGCTGCACCACCATGCTGCCCTTTCTAAATCACAGCAATGTCTAAAATCAAAGATCATTACTTTATTTATTCATTTTTGCAGTCCAAATACTGATTAAGTATGTGTTTACTTTTTAGGATTCAGGAACAAAACCGATTTAATTAAAAAAAAAAACCTAAACAACAAGACAGCAAACCTGCAGAGAGTCAGTCTTAGAATTTATTTCTCTCATCACAACCCAACATTTACTTCTTTACTTTTTCATTTCCTCTTCTCAGTAGCAGCATCTTTGGTTGCTACACATCTTTTTAGACCCCCTTTTCAGCTCTGTTTTGACTGACAGAAACACACTGAAGCAAAATCACAGCTTTAGTTTCTTTTGCCTACTTTAACTGTTTTGTGTCTGACTGCGACAGTTTTGGTGCTCTACCTTGTCTAATTTGTTAAGAGTTTAATTTGGAAATGTCTTTCACTCATTGTCCTTTGCTTCTCCCCTTGCTTATGTGAATAATCTTCTTACGTTTAATCTCATCAGAAATAGACTTTGACTTTTGTGCCAAGCTGTAAATGAGAGCAATAAACAGGCATTGCCTCTGTAATCAGTTGTTGTGTTTTGTAAATTCTAAAGCAGATGATCTAATGTCCTCAGGCAGCGTCAGGTTCATAAATGTATTGAGTTTGTTTCTTTGTAATGTTCTAATGCCACAGGTGCATGAAGCAGATGTAAATGGTAGACTTTAGTGTCATTTCTGGCTTCTATTCTTAGCAGCAAGGTAAGCTTGGGATGAGTTTAAAAAAAAACTCTGAACAGAAAAAAGACGATATCACAATTAGAATAAAATAATACATTAAATGTCTTTAAAAAACAGTTGGACACTATAATTAATGATTATGATTAGTGATTTAGTCATTTTAGATGCAGCCATTTTAATTGTGTGTACAATAAATAAATAAATAAATAAATAGATAATAAAAATATAATCTCTTTTCTAGAGTAGCTAAGGGTTACCATATTTAATGTCAAGCGTCTGCTGGAGGGTTAAAAAAGAACCCTAGCTTTGTAATGTGGCATGATGGATCACCATTTAATATGTCTGTAGTGAGCTAGAGGAATGTGATCCAGAACTAATCATCCAACATCTGTACCTGAACTCATGTTTTTATGGCTGACTACCATATGGCTATCTACAAACTTTTGGTCATAGAGTGTAGCCCATGAGGTACTACTGGGCCAAATGTTACAAAGCAATATCCTGTGAACCTTATGGAAATGGTGTGTGTGTGTGTGTGTGTGTGTGTGTGTGTATGTGTGTGTGTGTGTGTGTACCCGAAACCCTGTATCACTGCAGCAGTAAAGTAATGCATTGCACAGAAGAGTGGAAAGCACATATCCTCTTATCAGTGGGATCTATCAGCATGATGTTTCTGTAGACAAACCAGAAGCATAAGCAATTACTGGCTGACGTGTAAAGGAAGCTTTGTACCTCATGCAGAGCTGTGATCCTGTATATACTGGTAATTGTTCGCAAACTTAATAGGCTCCCAGCTGGAGAACAAAGCTGGGGACACCTAAACAAGTCGAAATACCGAATTCATGCACAAACACAATGATAAACATAACTACAGAAATTCTCTCTAATTCACGCTATTCTCCCTGCCATTATTCAGATCAGCCTGCTTTTCAAAGCACATCTCTGTGCAGATATATAACAGCCCTCACACCTGAAATCCCCTGCATTTTTAGCCTGCAATTTTGCATCCTTTCACCATGGCTTTCACAGGCTGTTTGCATACACACTCAAAACATTCATCCAGGCTTCTGGACCAATAACATGATACGCTGAGTGTCTGAATTCAAAAGAGTTTATTGTTCTCCTTTATTTTATCAGTGTATCAATTTATCTATGGAATTCAATTTGCAGACACTATTTCAAGGGCGCTGGCTGTCTGCATTGGGACGGCTGCAGATGCTGCTATTAACGCTGTCCTTCTCTCTCCACAGCCCATTCAAACACAGCCATTTTCCAACTATTTACCACATGGCTATGGGCACATTGATTTCAAAAAACGTCTCGTCATCTGTGGCTCATCTTGAGCAAGCACACAATAACAGATCCTGATCAGCAACGCTAACCTTCTCGCTCGCTAAGGTGAGCGACACACTGGAAACCACCGCACAAATTCACTGAGTTCAGAAGTCACAGACGGTTTTATTTTTGTGGCATTTTCAAGGCGGAAGATTTGACGAGGTAGAAACAGTTCATTTCTCAGGCTGTAGAGATGACCTCTTTGACATTTCTCATAGTGGATTTAATAAATATGCAGCAGAGACTCAAGCAGAAGCAACAGTATTTTTGGTTCGTTAGTTTTGAGCATGTTTTAGAATGAGAAAATATATTATTTGTACATAATCCAATTCTGATTCCCAGTTTCATTCAGTCACATACAGCAACATATATTTTAACGTAATCTAATCCACACCAGCTTCATTTTACCTCAGTTAGAACCTCTTTGCTTGTATTATGAAATCTCAGAGTTCTGATTTGTGTAACCACACTACAAACAGACAATAACCATCAAACAGTAATCTGCACATGTAATACTAAGACTTTAATAATCTGACCTTAAATATAAAAAATAGCATTTGTGATTTTGACCTTACAAAAATAGAATAGAATTTTGTTTTCCTAAATAAAATATATTATCGGCTTTAATTATCAAGTATACAATAGAACTATGAGTTTTAATCATTAAACCGCATGCAGCCAAATCCTCTATTTAATGCATTGTTACACAACCATTTATTACTCATATTTATTTTCCCAATGGCCCAGACCTGTCCATTATGAGTTACAGTGAGTCGGATGAATTAAAGACGGCAGTGTATCTCTGAGACTATTCGGTGCCCATTCTGACCCGGTCCCAGTGAATTCTCCAGGTGCAATAGGTTTGAGCTGAAATGTTGAGTCCTGGTAAACCGCTCAAAGCCCTTTCTCCTCTCCTACTCTCTCTTCCCTTTCAGACCTAATTGCTGTAATTAATTTGCATGACCTACAGTCAATCCAAGTTCTTGTTATACCCTGGTCAGGTTATTAGTGAAGTGTGAAATCAATTTACTGCTCTCAATAGAGGGGAGAGGAGAACATGCATCAGAGGTGTGCAGCCTCACAATCTACTCAGCCTTTGTCACTGCTGTGGAACAAATCAGTAGGTACAACATAACTTCAGATAAGATCAGACAGCATGAGAAGGAAAAGAAATGCACCCTTCGGCTTCTCCATCACTAAAGTCCTTGATACCAGCATTGAGATGTGTATACACACAGTGCACTTTGTTTTATTAAATGTATCACTCCCAAACAGTGAGTGAGTGAGCCTAAACAGGTGGCATTTCACTGTAAGGTAATGTTCTTAGGGCTACATGACATTAGATAGTAACTTACATAGTCCTACTGACACATTTATAAAAGCTTATTACAAATAGGAACTGTTGGTAATAAAAGCTGCCTTGTAAACAAAGATGTTGAGTGGTGAGTGCACTAGTTTAGAGTGAAATGACTTAACAACTGATTTTATATCATAGTAAAATAATGCTGATATGATTTTATCCACCTGGCAGCATCTGTTTTTGGACTGTGGTAAGAAACCAGAGCACTCAGAAGAAGTCAGAGACAGGCAGAACATAACCAAACCCATCAGAGACAGTGAGCTGAGGGAGGTATCAAACACACGATCCTGAAGCAGTGTGGCTGAGACATTGTCATAAACCTATATGCCACCCTGGCCCTAAGTTTATTTTCTGCATTACATAAGGATTTCTCTTCCAGAGGCTTATTATTAAACTCAGCATAATAGAGAAGATAATAATTGAGATATCAGTACCATATACCATGTCAATATAGGGGTGGGCAATTAATCAAAAACTAATCAAAATCGACATCATATTGTCTATATTGACTATATTGTTAACTTTTATTCAGTTATGTTCTCACTGTTTGTTAATGTACTGTCCCTTTAAAACCACGCTACCAATCTGTAGTCACTTGATTCTGCCTCTATCTGCCACATAGAAGCAACCTAAACACCGAGCCCGACCGAGAGTCTCGAGCAGCTCGTACTAAAGAAAAACACAGCATCTGTGGTTTGGACACACTGTGTGTTGACTATAATTAAGACGACACTAATCAAAAAAGTCCAATGTAAATGCTGAGAAAAAACAGTGAGTGGAGCACAATCACACACCAAATATAAGCAGTGCTCAAAAAACAAGAAAAGTACAAGCTTCCAGCAACATTAGAAAAAAATCCCAGCTTTAATACTGGAGCATATTTACAATACAAGCCTCGTCACTGAACAATGAGGGTCAAAAATACCAAAACAAAAATAATCGTTCGGTAATCGTAATCGTGGTTAAATGTACAATTGATCGTGACATTGATTTGTGCTCATATTGCCCAGCACTATGTCAACAGAAGATAAGGCTTTAAGGATTTTTGAAAAAGTAAGCCCTGAACAAAAGAACAAAAGAATATAAACACGAGAATTTTCCCTGCTCCTTCTCTCTCATTGCACGCATGTGAAAACTGTAAGACAGAGCTTTAAGGAGGATTGTTATAAGAAATAAACCTAAACCATATCTTTGCTTGTCCATCTTAGTCTTTACAGCAATACGAGCCATATCCAAAAACTCAGACATATAACAACGGTCTTCCCTGCCTCCCTGAAAAGACAGTTTGGGATGCTCTGGAGGACTGTATTGTACTGGAATGTGACAGAATGGCTCAACACTGTTTATTTAGCTATGACTGTAGATAGTAAGTGAAGGAGACTCAGGTGATGAGGGTTGCCAGCATAACTAGTGACCTTTTCAAACACCACACGGAGGTCTTTGCCAGTCCTCTACACTCTGTCTTTCTGTCACTAACGCCTCTATGGTCCAATGCATTGTTTGGACCCCTGATGTTGACGGAACCTGCTGCTTGGCCAAATCAAACCTCACCGTGAAGGTCAAGCACAGGGAAAAGCCCCATCATCATTCCCCTCCATGCCACTGGACTGACAGAGAGCGGCGAGAGGGTGCAAAATGCATCATGTAATATGACGAAGCACCAAGGCCAAGTCACCGCCTGAATTCCCTTGTATTGTTTGTTCTCTTTTTGTCATTGCCTTTCAGAACGAGGGGGATAAAGATTATTTCGAGACAGGCTGTAGTGGACAGGCCTTTGTGCCATTAAGGCTGAGCAGACACCAAAGGACTCACTAAATCCTAACTCAAAGCAGCAGACATTTAATGCATTTAATGATTTCTTTTCAATTCCAGTACCGCAAACACACAAGCACACACACACACACCGACACACAAAAATACAATTAATAAAGTACAGGCAATCTCAGAGGGACACATTTTGGGATGTTTTCCTCAGTTCTCAGTCACAGAACAAATGAGATCCATGCTGCAGATGTGTGTGCTCTTTCAAGATCAGAAAGGGCACAATGGAGGACGATGGCATATAGAATTAATTTAGACCGAAACATACTAAAAACTAAAACCTCTCAGCCACAAGTGCATTTTAAAATAGTTGGATCTATAAATTAGAACAAAATTCAAACATTACTTTGATGTTTTCTAAAGAATGCAGGTTTATAAATATTTTTATATAATATATATATATATATATATATATATATATTTAGAGAGAAGGCTAGACAGTGGTCCTGTAGGTAATGTCACTGCCACATAGCTGCAGGGCCTTCAGACCCTGCTTCTGGTCACTCTCTGTAAGGGGTTTGGTGTGTTTTCCTTCTGTCTGTGTGTGATTCCTCCAATGAAATTGTCCACAGGTGTATGTGAGTGTGTGAATAATGGGATGAGTTTGTAATGCCTTATGGATTCCAGGTAAGCTGTTTTATATTTGGACTTACAAGGTAGGGGTGCAAAGCATGACATGCACATAGATAGATTAAATGAGATAGCACCTCATTTAAATAATCAGCCATACAAGAACATGAATAAAGTCCAAATATAAATAAATAAATAAATAAATAAATAAATAAATAATACTTATTATTATTATTATTTTACAATGTCCACATCACTATTTGCATGAGCAAAGATTAAAGACTTAACATTAAACACAGTTGATTTTGTCTGTGCCTGAAGACGAGAAAAAAGATTCTCCTGACCACCTCAAACCAAACAACAGGAGGGTGCTGCAACTCCAGCAGAACTCCAAAGAAACACATGATTGCTGCATATGTTAGATACCATTATACTATTGTGTTGTTGAGTTCATTGGATTCACTGGACTTTAGATGAAACTGAACCAATGTGATATTTGCTAATTATGAAGGTCCTCTGTCCACTTTATCTTAAAGACATATGGTAGCAGGAACATGCCCTTGTTTGGTCTGACCATTAATTTAGATATTAAAAATCCTGTGGGAGTGGAAAATAAAATCCTTTGATTTGTTCAGCCTAAGGAAACACTGGCGTTGACTGTTAGAGCAAAGCTACTAATGCTTCACTGCATGTTAATTTGGCATTCTCAGACCAATTACTTTTACTATCTATTAATTTTTAACCCCCCCAACAAACACAGACACACAAGGCACAAAAACAAAAAAACACACTCTGATGGAGCCATGTTCATCAAACCAATTCTATTCCTAACCAACCAATTTCCGATGTGCTGTTATTATGGTGGGAATAGTGTTACAAGTCTGGATGTGGTACATTTGTATGCAGTGTATAGGTGTGTGTGTGTGTGTGCAGGTGGGGTAGAGTGGGGGACGATGACTGTTTTTTTAAGTTTAAGTGTCTTTTTTGGTGGACGTGTGCTGCCCTTAGAAGCACAGCTTGTGGTCAGATCAGCATGGACTCAGCCCAGTCTGTATGTACTGGAGGTCGGCTCCCCCTTAACCACATGCGCACACACACACACACACACACACAAAGCTGCTGGGCTGACCTGCCTGGAGCCCTAGTCTTTCATAAGGCGATTTGGGAATGTAGGTCCATTCTTCCTGTGGAGCGGCCGGCGGGTTCACGCCAGTTCAGTCCACAGCGGATACCATTGATCCATGTCACAACATGAGAGCCAAGTAAATGCAGAAGAGCTGGAAGGGAATGTGTTCTGGAACCAAACACAGGGGAATACAATATAGTATAGCTACTAAGTTACTGTGGAATTGTCTTACAAAAGGTGTAATATGCAAACTTTACTAATCTTTCAAAACATATCATTCAGATGCCAGTCAGCTGGGTCAAGGCTCAACTACTTTGTGAGAAGCATAAACCAACCTGGTATTGTTCTTTGAGGCGAACCTAAACTGTTTCCAATACAACCTTTGTTAAATCTATTTAAATTATTGAATACAATAAAACATTCTGACAGACAACTGTCAACTCTAAACAGAACAGTTTCTAACAAGACCTCCCAGTACTTTGCTGTTTGTGCCACATCGCGCTCATATTGTTATTCTGATTTTCAAAATGTAAGAAAATTACATCCTTCCGACTGCTCCATAACACTAAATATATGTGCACCAACCTACATTCTTGCCAAGTCAGATTAAATGCTTATTGGTAAAAGTGTTTTTACCAAATTTGACAGCCATCTTTAAATAATTTTGCTTGTCCAATAGCACATTATTCCAACTTGCTAGCTAATAGTGTTTATAGATTAATACTTCTATTGAGTCCCATTAATTCTGTAGAATGTAATTAGGTCGTTTAAGGTAGAAAGGGTTTTTTTGGGTGGGGGGGCTAAACAGGATTGCTGTTGCAGCTGTTTCAAGCAAAGAGCTGAAAAAAACTAAAGGTTCCTGGCATCACATGGATGGAATAGTTTATTTTGCTGTTATGTTTTAATGTGACTTTCATCTGTTAGAAAATAATAAAAAGATTGTGATTTACGTTTGAAGTCAACAATGCTCAATAAGCATGATCAAGTTAATACTATTTTAATTGGCTTAATATACAAATTACAGAAAGACATTAGTTTTAAATTTCATGATGAGTGCTGATATCAGTGCTGTAAACACCACAGAGAATCACATGCATTCAAAAATGTTGACAACAATGGATGAGGAAGAAAAAGTAAAAAAAAAAGCAAGAAGAAAAAAAAGGCTCTTTTTTCAATTATATTAACAATTATATGCCCAAATTTGGGCAAAATTCTTTCAAATTTTTTTCTTTTTTTTTTCAGAAGAGAGAGAGACTTTGAAGATTAACCATAGCCAAGCTTCACTATAAAGGCAGTATTCAACCACTCTCCTCTTAACATTTCACACTGTAGATGATGTACTGGTCCCAGTATGAATGGTTGAGACAGGACAAAGGCCTATAGCTACAGTGACATTCATTGACATTATTCCCATTTATTCAGAATTAATTAACACATGGTTCCTGTTGAAGAGACAGGACCTGAAGAAATTTGACCATCCCAATTGTCATTGTATAATTCACACCCTGTTTGCAGGTAAGGTTCCCTCCTTTCGACTTTGACACATTAAGACTGTGTTTGTGAACACTGGAGAGATGAGCTACTATTTCTGACTTAGCTAAACTATCAAGCAGGTTCTTGGCAGTCAAATGGGGTTTGATTTAGGCTGTACTCTCCACGAGTTTTCTTAATATTTCATATCTCATCTTGACCTGTGCCGTTTCCCTGAACTGCTATTTCTTAATTACATTCTGCTCTGTAGAATTCGCAAACTGAAAATGCTTGGCTACCTCTTAGTCTTCCCCTGCCATGTAGGCATGGATTAGTTTTGTTTACAAAACTTTGAAAGTTCAGGAATTTATAAAGCTTGGAAATTGGATTCAGCTCACAGTTCCCAATTACAATTGGTGTCATTCTTCAAGGCTGACTTGCTAATTAAAATCTGAGGCCTTGTCCAAAATATAAATAAATAAATCTAGAGGCTATGCTGGGTGTGCAAACCTTTGCACAGACCACATGAATGATTTTTGATATTTTATTTTTTGTAACTCTGTTTTCTGATTTGCCAAAAATAGTGTGCTTTATGTATGATAAGCTACAAATGCTGTATCCTTTAGCCAAGCATTTTTACATAAAACCGTAGCTACTGTGCAGCTACAATTCATAACCAATTGCCCAATTTATCACATATCCTACCCAGTTGTTTGAAACGCCCTTTTTGAAAATCTGAACACTTAAAACAGCTCCTTTGTACGACTCTGTGAGCATTAGTATGTGTTTCTCTGGACATGAACAAATACTTGTGTGTAAAAACACAAAGACTTCAGGTTTCTTGGTTGAATCACAGCAGTCAAATGTTGTACATTCACAAATTACATCATGCAGTAATTTGACAAAAGCACATCAGTTTGGGACAACATTCAACATTCATGTTTGCCATTTCTCAGACAAGTGTTCTCTCAGACCTAGAGCTCCTTTATCTTTTTGTTAGACTATGCTCAGGGAATTATTCTTTAAAAGCATTACACTGACAACATACACACAAACCCACACATTAAATTCCAGGTCAATTGTAATACTTAGTATCAGCAAATATGTTTTTTTTTCTTTTCCTCTGGATTTTACACATTGCCATCTAATGCAGTCTGGATGCCCATTAAAAGAAGTACTTATTTTTTCCCCTCAAAGCTTTTGTTATGTATATTAGGGCTATTATGTAGTTGTGAAAAATGTTAGATGAAGTGAGGCGGGGGAGAGCAGGGACCTCAGCAGTATTAATATTCCTCCAGCATCAAAGATATTTCCCTGGAGGGCCCCCTTTAGGCCACACTGTTATTACCGTGTCTCTCCATTATCTCTTGCTGTACTTGATATTAAGACAATAATGGAGGGAGTGGGATTATGGGCAGACGACAGGAAAACGTAAAAGCAATTCAGAGAGACAGCTCAGATGAAAGGGGAGGAGGGGACAGTGCAGGAAGCTGAGGGAGGACAGACAGTATGGGATATGTGCAAGGCCTCAAAGATTTAAAAAAAAAAAAAAAAAAAGGACTTGGAATGAAATCTTCGAACTTGAGCTGGGTTTTTCCTTTCTCAAAAATGAACACTTCCACCTAATCCCAAGAGCTTAACCCCCTTGACCATAGAATTTGTTTCTCAGAATGGGGAGAGATGTGGGACAAGCTGTTTCATACACTGTATTCAGTAAAGACCACCGTTGGATACACATTCTAAACCATGGTTAGGACCCTATGACCTGATTAATTTTGGCAAATTATATAGGCAGCAATCTGACACTGAACAGAATGGCATACAGTATGATACATACTTTTTTTTATTATATATATCATAGACAACAGTATCAATATGTTACGTTTAAGGGTAAACTGTTGTTAAGGGTCTTACAAAAACCTAGCCAACAGCTGAAAGCTAGTATTTTTAAAACAGCTAGAAAGAATAATTGCTTTGGGACAGCCGGGCTGTGGGATAAAAAATTAGATTCATTACCTCTGCGTTCTACTTTTTGACCTGCCAGATAGCAACCTTAGCCCCCAGACCTACATTGTTTCACGGCAAATTGATTTCCACATAACCTTTTCATTAAAGATGGCCGATTGGAATGAGCAGTTAAGTTAGACTGGCTGCCATCAGGCCCTCTCATTACTGACTCTGCCTCGCCTCACACTGCTGCTCCAAAATAAGCCTAACTTCCTCTCTCACCTCTGCCAATGCTTATCAATGGGAGAAAGCAACAGCAGCTGCAGCCCACCAACAGGTTACCTCCTAATAAGAGCCCTCCTGACATGGTGCAGAAGTGTGCTTTAGAGGCTGGCCAAGACATGTAGCGAGGGAAGTGGTGGCGGCTCTGATAAGGTTAGCTCCAGGTTGAGACACTCGCACTAGGAGTAAATCATTGCTTAATGAGACAAAATGCCTGTGCTCCAGGTTGTTTTTCAGGCTAAATATGGGTAGAGCCGCTCGCCCTGTGCAGTCATTTGTCTCCGGCACTTCTGCCCTCCACTCTCCCCTCGACACGACTCTGCACGAACCCGCTAGTTGTTGTTTTCACCTGAGTGACACGAAAAGCATCAAAAACACATGGGGCACACACACCATGATTTTCTCCCTCTTAGAGCCAGAGGAATATTTTTAGAATTTATATCAGACCAATGCAGTTGTGCTTAGCTTGAGTGTTGCTTATTTCTATAGATTCTGCCATGGGGATTGAACACACAGCAACATAATAGTAAAGTAGATTGGTTAAATTATAGCCGTGGTGTTTTCAAGGAGGTAGAAGAATTGTAAATAAGCAGCAGGCGAACATCTTGTAGGCAATAAACTAGTGAATGGAAACAGGATTCAAATGTTTTGCTGTGAGAACAATGACACTTAGAATGGTACATGTACATGAATTATGTATAAAGGGCAGGCATTTTGGTGCCATGTCCACTAACATCAAAACAAGACATATGTCATGTGAAGCATAGTAAACCTTCATAGCCACCAGTGGGATTTTGAATGGCTAAGAATTCTTAAATACAAATTAAAATAAGCAAACTCTCTAAAATGGCAATAAAGAAAAGACTTGGAAATATTTGTCAGAATTATAAGTACTATAACATTTATAGTCTTCACAATGTTGTATCCTCCAGCTCTCTGAAATAAGTTCACTCTTAATGTCATAAGCACAGAATCTGAGTCTCTGAACCCTTGTTTCAGATCTAATCAAACAAGTCCCTACTTTAGTGTCTTGTTCTGTATTCTGACCTTTCTGCTTAACACAGACAAGCACAGCCCATAGGCTTTATTCAGGTCAACTGCCTTCATAAGTGTTGAGTCCCTCTCCACCAAATGTGCCCATCAAAGTTGGAGGTAGAGAGAGAGAGAGGTGGGGGGGGGAGAAGGGGTGGGAGGCGATTTTTAAGCCTTCAAAGCACTGCAGAAAGTGAGGGGGCGTTCCTGTCTTCCATTAAGAGTATTAGGCACCTGTCACCAACAAAATGCCCTTTAAAGCACCACCAGAAGACTGGCAGCAGTGTTGAAATTGCTGCAGAAACACTATCCTTTTCTGCAGCACTTCAGCATGACACGACAGGGTATGTGGCTTAGATTAGTAGGGGTCTGTCTCTCCTTCTCCCACCACCAGCAGCAGAGCCTCAGGAAAATCAGGGTAGGAGACTGTCTCATGGAGTGAAATATATAAACATTTTTGGATATAAAAGATAGAAATACTACACACTGTAACTACAGCTGGGGTGGAAAAATCTCTAAGGACCACTGAAGAGTGTGTTTTGAAGACTGTATTGTTAAACTGATTAAAATGTAATAACGTTTAAAGGATATTCTGATATTATATATATATTCTGATAATATATTCTCCAAAGTGGCGTGAAGATTTTCAGGTTTCAAACAGGGGAACTATATGACTTTTAGGGCGACCACATACACATTCCTTTAAGTTACCACACAAAAACAGGCAAACAAATCATTTTTTAATAATAAATCCATAACTCAGTTTCATATATGTCTGTTAAGTTTAGCTGGATTGTAACAAACTGAATATATCTTTACAACAGCTAGAATACGTCACTGTGTCACAGTTTTCTTTGAGAAACCTCAGGACATAACAACAAAAAAAGTTTTGATGTCGGCCTAAACAGCCTCTAGGAAATCTATTCTGAAAGGATGTTTTGAACCAGACCTTTCTTTTTGGCACTCATGTTTCTTGGATATTCTTAACCCGGAGCATGCCACTGCTAGGTTACACAAAGCAAAAGCAAAAACAATCATTAACTCTCAGTTTTGTAACCCAGCCCCCACCCCATTTTGTACATTATTTTGTACATGAAGAAATATTTGAGTTTCAGTATATGATTGTAATTAATAAAAAGTAGTTAAACCAAAAAAAAAAAAAAAATGAAGGCCTTCTTTTGTTACTCTGTGTGTTTCATCAATCTTTTACCACATATGGGCACTTTGTACTTCTATAATTACAGACCATAGTCCATCTGTTTCTCTGTATATTTTTGGCCCCCTTGTCTCCCCGTACCCACACAAATTATAGGTATGGTTTTAGTAGTGGATCATTCTCAGCGCTGGGGTGACACTGCTGTGGTAATGTAGGTGTGTAAGTTTGTGATGTGCTTGTACAAGTGGATCAGACACAGCAGTGCTGCTGGAGTTTCCAAACCCTGTGCCCACTGAGTGTCCATTATATTAGAGATACCCACCTTGTCTGGTCTACCTTGTAGACATGTTGTCAGAGACAACAGCACATCTCATCTATTATAGCACATCACTGGTCACAGGATGGTGTTGGCCTATGTGTTTGGTTGTTGGACTATTCTTAGTTAAGCAGTGACACAGACAGGTTTAAAAATGCCATCACAAGTGCTGTATCTCCTTCGCTCATACAGCACAACACACAATAACACACTTTGTGTAGTGCTGAGAATGATTCACCACCCAGGTAGTGCCTGCTCTATAGTGGTCCTGACCATTGAAGAACTGGGTGAAAAAAGGCTGACAATTTGTGCAGATAAACATGGAATGAAGTCTGTAATTGTAGAACAGCAAAAAAAAAAAAGCCTCTGTGTAGTAAGTGGAGCTGATAAAATGGACTGTATTTTTATATTATGGCTGTTTGGTGTATTGAGATACAAGCTTTAAATGTCTGATAGAACTATAGTTGAAAAATGAAACGGTTTGTTAATAGAATTCATATATTAAAGCAGCAGACATCAGTTGTGGTAAATATTTCTAAAGGAGTTTTATAAATGAATATTTTATTGCAAATCATTTAACTACTCAGCTATGTTTTCTAAATATTCTTTTTTTTAATTATTAATTTCGGAACAAGCCGTGTTGTTATTCTCTAGTCTGATCTGCCTGATGCCAATAATATATGTGCTTGAATCAAATTATATATATTCTGCTGCTTTGACTGACTTTTAAATTCAAGCCTTCCCCTCTGGTCTCTTTGTTACGATAAGTCATTTATTAAAAAATGCAAGACTTCCAGAAAACCCTGCATTATAATCTTATACTATAATAATGAATAATGGCCCCACCCTTCAATTTGGTGAGTAAACTTCATGCCGCTGATCCCAACAAAAGTAATGATAAGTCTGTCTGTATTCAAATTTCTCATTTGATTGACTGTCAGCATTCTGTAAATTCATTCAGCTTTGCCCCTTGTTGTTAAGAAAGAACACATCTGTAAGCAGAGGATGGATATGTAATTCATGAGACCATTTATTTTTGCTCAAAACTGTTGGCACCGACAAAAACCAATACAACTAGATGTCACTTGTTATAACATCCCACAGCTATTTCTCATGAGCTCCTGTGTTAAAGCGTGATGAAACAGGTGGACAGTTGTCTGAGCTAATTGCCCCATGCATGTCTGGCCACAGAACCGCTCCCAGCGCTCCGCCTCACAGGCTTCAGTCTGAAAGCAACAGGGAGAAGCTGCTGGTCCTTCTCTTATCTGCCTCCTTCAGACACGCTGACTTCTCCCAAGCTCAACCTGAAATAGAAGCACGGCCATGAGAACCAGTTTGGCAATTGCCCAGAAAATAGGAAATGACAGGGCACGTCCATCCTGCATGCGCAAATAGAGCACTTCCCCCACCCCCTCGCACTGTAGTCTAATATCATTATTACCTCTCAAATGCACTGTGCAAAATGCATCATTCCGCTCCAAAATGCCAAGAGATTTTTCACGGGGGAGACGCTGCCCCTGAATAGGATGATGGTGCTAACAACTTTCCCAGTCATTCAGCATTCTACCGAGAAATATGGGGGCTATATTTTTGCTGGGTGCTTTTTTAACAGTATTGTGAATTCTGTCTTGTTACCAGAACATCTCTACAAGAACTGGTAGCTTATGATGTCTAGTATGACCATCTTCTTTAAGCAGTTGGCTTACCACTGGCTCGGTCCCATTTTACTCAGTGTTCAGTCAAATCTCTGCATGTGGGGTGTTGCTTAGCTATCATGTGCAATCATGTTGAGGCAGATATATTTGTCTGGAGAGCAGCAGGAGAGTGTGGGCTGACTGGGACAGATCTGGCCCCCTCCCCATTCAGTGCTTCAGTGAGAGACTCGCTGCGTGACATTAGACCCAGAGCGGGTGGGCTGTGGGTGGGTGAGGGGGGCTGAGGCACTATGGGACAGGAGTACAACTCTTGCTGTAATTAATTGTGAGGGTTTTATTCCAGGGTTGTGGCAGCGGGTAGGTGTAGACCTTTTAGGCACTAGCATAGCTGTCATAGCGAGGCACTCATAGAGGAACGGCAAATATCACCGGGCCCTGAATCAACACAAGCAGCCGGGAAGAGAAACAGTTTGCATTTAACCTTCCCCATGCCTCAATTTCCTCAGGAGACAAAGGCCAGCGTGGCTGCGTTTACAGCTGGGCTCCGAGACCAGCTTTCTGACCCTGTCATGAACCAGCCAGAGCAAACAGAATCATGGGAAATTGGAATTAATAATGTAGACTCTAATGTGTTTATTCAAGTCAGATTATCGTTTCAATAAAATATGAACAGCACAGACTGCCATCAGGAATGTCCACTGACGGGCATCAGCCACTGAGCAAACAATTCAGACCAGCTGACAGGTCACCTCCCTATTACACCTCCTTAACTCCTCAAACTCACTCTCCTGCTTTTAGGACACTGGAATAAATTCATACATAGAACTACTGTAAGTTTCAGTAATTTGGTTTATTTGAAATCCCTACTGCACGTGGAACAGCAAGGAATATTTTTAAAGTTCTATGACGTACTATTATTTCATTTACAATTCTTAATTAGCATGTATTATACCCCTCATTTCCACAAGTTGACATAATTCTCTGGGTTCTCAAAAAATGTCTCTGATGCTCTTCAAAATACAAAAAAGACCAAACAATACCACACTTTTTCCCTGTCTAGACAGCCTTTTAAGAACGACCAGTTTCAGCACCTGCTGAGAACAAGACTCTATGTAAATCAAATGTGAGACACCCACGAGTGAGAAGGAATGGGTAGATGTGTGTTTTTGCGTTTCTCTCTTATTTTTCATTCTTGTATTCATCATATTTAACCAGTAATCTTACTGGAGGCACTCAGAAGAGGAGGTGGGACAATTCTGACGTGCCTGCTAGCTGCATAAGGTACAACACAAAACCAGTAGGACTCGATTTATCCCAGGTCTCAGATGTAGGCAGATCACCAAAAATAAAAAAAAACCTGACAGGGTTGTATATTCCAATGTTTGTGGGTAGGTAGGGGATCCACATCCAAGTGATTATTAATTATATGTTCTATTTAAATAGAAACATCCTGTTTTACATTCACATTTGTTTCCAAAGGTGCATTTACATTCACCAATGAGTCATAACATTAGGACCAGATAGTGCTCCTGTATAGTCAGTGAAGCTGAGAGAATAGGCAGGGAGTGTAGAAACTAGGAGGTAGTCATAATGTTACGACTGATCCATGTATATTCGCCAATTAATTCAGCAGCTTAGATATGTCAATTCACACTAAGGTAAAAAGGAGAACCAGTCAGAATGTAAACACAGCAGTCCTAAAGGAGTTTCTCAGATGGCTCGCTTAATTCTTAAGGATAAAGAAAGACTGGAACATGGTCATGAATAATGGGGGATTACACAATAAAACACAATCATGATAAGCTGACTTCCGGGAAAACAAATAAATAAAAATACAGCTTCTAGATATTAGCCAAGTTATTATCAAAATTACTGTTGTGCTATTATTATAATTTCATACTAGGTAAGAAATATTTAATCAAACAGACTTTCTTTTACTATGTAGGGTGCCATAGATTCTACTATATTTAGACCCTTTCAACGCCTGTGAAAAATGCAGTCTTTTACTTTCCCATTGAGCAGCCAGTGTGAATAAAGTAAGTGCTGTATCAACGCAAGCAGACAGTTCTCCAATAAACAGCAGACATTGAAATGTTGCCACAGAGCCACTTCCAGGTCCTAGGAAATAAAGGAGAAGGTGGAGGGGGAGGCAGGAGGGGGGAAAAACGTTCTTACGGATGGATCCCCCTTCGCTACCCCTACCTTTCTCCTTCGCCAGTGAGAAAATGGAGAATTTGTTAAAAGGTCGCAGTGGATCAAAGTCATGTTGTGTCAGGCTACCTGCCAGGCTACTGGAGTGCTTACACTTGGCAGACCAGAGAGACAAAGAATGTGCCATCTGCACCAAGATCAATGAACATTAGGGAGAAAGCCTAAAAATGGAGTGGGCCTGAGGACAACATGCTGCCACCAATCACTGTCACATTACTCCCCCTAGTGCACCCCCCAAACTCCTCCCTCAGATGCCCTCAACACCCCAAACCCACTCCTCTCCCACTCCCTCCCTCCACTGTCAACCAGCCTCTGATGATCTGCTCACTTGCCGTGGAAATGAAGATGCATAGAGTGGAGGAGAGGGCCGGGGCTATAGGAAACAGGTGTGACTGTTAATGGGAAAGGTGGTGTGCCTTTAGAAAAAAAGAAGAGCCAGAAGTCTTTTAGTTTTAGTTTTATTTTGGGTAAATTTTTCTATTACCCTCCACCCACTCCCTTTTCTCCCTCTCCTTTCTCTAACTCAGATGAACACCGAGTAACTGCAAGAGGACTGACACAAGACAAATGATCTCTTTCAGAGGAAATATATTTCTTTGATTTTATGGGTATTTTCTCACTTTTTTTTTCTTTCAGTAGCGCAAAGTAAGCCTGTCAGTGAAGAAAATGTTATACTTGCTTCTATTCCCTGTCCCCCATTTGACTTGCAGAGAACGAGCAACTGTTTCACATTCATGCTGTGTTGAAAGTACCTTCATACATAAAAAGATCATTTTGAGGATATGACAGAAAAAGAGATGGTTATTTTTTATTTATTAATTTTTTTTTACAAAGACATTGTTCTGTTAAATGATGATAGTGCATGCAGTAAAAGTTACATTATTTGAAGAATGAAGCCATGTATTAAAATGTGCTTATAAGAGTAGCAAGAGTAATAATCATGCTAGAAACACAAAACATGTACATGCTCCTTCTCTTTTTTCCCTCTGAACCTACAGCTCACTGCCCAATCCATAATGTCCACACTGAAATTCTTTTTCCAGTATTTATACACATTTCTATCAGTAGACATATTCAACCCACAGCAGGTTAGACCCTCTACTCTTTTGCTGAAGGAAGGTTTCACAACAAAACACATCAGAACAGAGCTCATTTACATACTCTGATCTGCTGAAACATTCAAAGAGCTTCCTGGTTTCTACACTCATTGTCTTTTTTTTCAACTTCACTGACCTTATAAGAACACTCTGCATTTCTACAATTACAGACTGTAGTGCATTTGTTTGCACAAATGTTTGTCTGCATACTTTGTTAGCCCACTTTCACTCTGTTCTTCAGTGGTTAGAACCTTACACAGGACCACCACATAGCAGGTAAGTGGTTAGTGAATCCTTCTGTAGTGACACTGACGTGGTGATGTAGGTGTGTTAGTGTGTGTTTTGTTGCTGTGAGTGGATCAGACACCCTAGTGCTGCCATAGATTTTAAATCCCTTAGTGTCACTGGTGTCCCTCCCACCAGGTAATCTGAAATTGTGGTAACTGCAGTCTGGTTTATAAGATAACAACTAAAAGTTTATGAGGTTCCGATTACTGAGGTATAGAAACTAGAATGTGTTATGAATAGAGTGATAAGCAAGTGGCTATGGTGGCAGTGTTTGTAGTAGTATGGCATGGTTTAAAAAGCGGCCCTGAAACCACCTGTAACAAGCTTAGTTGAGGAATTGAAATGAGCTAAGGCAAGTTACTAAGTGATATGGTTAGGGTCAAATTATGTGTTGGTAGAAGTCATAAAAGCACAAGAGATTTTGCAAAAGGCAGTGTAACTGTATAAAAGAGCTACAGTGCACAGGGATGAGATAGGCCATATCACCAGATAGAAGGCAAATGATTACTAGGTGATTATTCAGGAAGAAGGAAAATATGGACAGTGGCTCAGTGAGAGAATCATCTGGTGAAACTTGTATGCAGTGGAAGCAAACTGTATTAAATTTTAGCTTTTAGAAATTTAAAATACTTCCACCTCCAAAGTACTTCCTAAACTCATGTTAGTGTGGGTTGCGCAGGTATGAATGTATCAGACACAGTTGGTCACTCTCACTGTTAGATTGGGAATAAACTGTCCACCAACCTAAAATATCCAGACAGCAGCATTGTGTGGGCAGTGTCATGTGACAAGTCAGGATCTATGTCTTACTCTGCATCTACAAGGTGGACAAATAAGTTCAGAGTCCAATACAATGGCCAGTTAGTGGGCACTGATGTCTGATCCATTCATAGCAGAGCAACACATACTAACAACATACTAACACGTCAGTGTCAAGGCAGTTCTGAGATTAGTCCACCACCCATATCACTGTGGATCCACCACTATCTGCTATGTGGAGGTTCTGTGAAGAGCTTGACTACTGAAAAACGGTGAAATGAGCAAACAGTGTATGCAGATGGACTAGAGTCTTTAATTGTAGAACCACAATGTGCACCTGCATGGTAATGTTGTGGCTGACCAGTATATTAGGCCAGTAGAGTAGTTGTTAGGGGGTTTGAAGCAAAGTTTGTCTCATCCATTTTTGTAGATTTTGGATTTAGAGGCTGTGTCTTTAAAGGGAACATCCACGATTTGTTTGAATTCTGAATCTCTGTGTCTTTTAAGGAGTAAAGGTATGCTTGCAGAGAAAAAATGACTTGTATGTGGCTGAAGTTTAACTTGTCTGTAAGTTTTTCATCACTATTTGAATTACCACAGAACTTGAGTTGTTTAGTTTTGTAGCATTTTGGGCAAAAATACATTAATATTACCCACCTATGGAGCCGTGTCACTTTGTGTTTGTTTTACTCATTTACTGACACTTCTTACATGTGTCGTAAACACATCAGAGCAGTTTCCAGCACACTAACAGACTGAAGAGCTAGTAAATCATAAGGAAAGATCTTTTGAATTTTTTTAAAAAAGATTTTTATTTTTTTGTGTTTCTAAACCGCTGTGAATATGGAGAGCACATGTTTAGGTAAAATCTTCATGGAATTGGCAGCACCAAATGTGCATTAACAGTACCAGTGGAGCTAGGTATGATCTCAGTCACTGGGGAGTCTTGTATAGGATTTATGGGTTAGGGAGTGATTGATTCTGCAGGTAAAGCACTGTGAATTAGAAGTAGTTTTGGCATATGTTGTTCATGTAGCATTGTAGCAGAACTGGTGGAACTAAGCATTTATTAAAGGTATCAATGAGGTTCAAATCAGCCTTAATCTTCAGGAAGGCCACTATGGATTGAGATTCCCAGCTCTGTGCCCCAGTTCAGACAGATCAGTGGAGTTTCTCTGTACAGCACCAACCCAAGGAATGTTTGAACCTCTTCAAAACACCATGGCACCCTTTTATGAGTAGCCATTGTGAATCAGGTAAAACAATGTGATTGCTACGGTAGCTTGAAGATTTTACAAGTGGCTAGTTTGTGCTGCATTTACCCACATAGACAAGTGTCTCTGGTCAGTTGGTGCTCTGTAATGTTTGCATTTAGTGTTTAGCCCTTACTCAGCTCGCTTGGAAGTAGGTGCAAGAACAAACTAAAGAATAACCACCGTGCCGCCCTTCCATAATAATTTTGAAATATCATCCTCATTTTGACATACAGTCCCGTTTTTAAATACCACAGTATCCAGTTTTACCATTATACTGGCCAAACCTATCAAAAACAACACTACAAATCATGCTAGTAGTACTAGAAAATTTTCCATTACTCAAGAAGAAGCAGTTAAGCTGCTCCACAGTCCAATGCTGGGGTGGCTTCATAGCCTTCTAGTTCACCCTTCAGCACTGAGAGACCTTAACCTAAAGTGCAGTTACTTCAGAAATTGTTAAAAACATGATCAGCATAAAATCTGATTAAAGATTACTCAGCATATAGCTGCTGGCTGGTTTGGCTTTGAAAATACGGCAATGTCACGATTCCCTGTGTGGTCCTGTGTGTTTTAACAACAGCTCCTTTTTTCTGAACGTACACTGTAGCTTAATGAAAGGGGAGCATGTCACTGTGATGGCTGAACTTTGGGATAAGAAGCAGGTATAAAACAGCCTGGGAGAATTGTGTGATGAGAGCCAGTTCTCCAGTTCTCCTGCCTGCAGTGTTTTCCCTGCACATCCAGTTCCACTGTGTGCACGTTCAGCTCCTGCAGGGACCCCCCTCCACTAAAGGGCACTTTGACCTATTCACATCTTTTGGCTCAGGTCTCCTTTGCTTCTCTGCCTCGGTTCCAGCCCAGCTGAATGAATGCAGGCTAACTGTAGTCTCTGACAGCACAGGTCCATAGTGAATATTTTATTTTATGATTAATAGACTTGACAATCTGCTCTCAGCTAGTATGTGTGAAGGACCCATATCCCCCCCCCCCCCAGTTTCCCCTCCGGAGCTCAGCCTAAGCTCCACTACCTGCTAAATGCCATGGTGGTCCAACAAGAGGGGAGCCGTGAGGCAGGAAGAGAAGGACTGCAGCATGCTGAAGGCCGGAGTATAGAAGAGCAGAGCTCAGGCAGGATGAGAGCATGCGTTTGGTCTGTATAGATTAGGGGTTAGAGAGATATGGAGGAGGCTGCCAAAGGGAGATACTGGAAAAGAGAGAGTGAGAGAGAGGGAGGGGGAAAGAGCTGGCTGTCTTTTTTTTTCTTCTCCCCTTCTTCCACTCTTCTTTTTCCTATAATGGAGCTGTGGGTTGTCAGCAAGAGGGGGAGCAGTGCTTTTCTCTGAATGAGCCTGCTCACAGAGCTCCGCTCTCAGCTCTGTGAAGCCCAGATGGGCAGCGACAGGGCTGCTGTCCCGGCGTGTGCTGCATACTGCAGTGGTCAATGCCTTTAAATGTCATTCTGAGAGAGGAGGGTCAGCAGCAGCCATGCCTTTGAAAACAGAACAAAATTCCCCCTTCCAGCTATCAATAATCAACACCTGAACAAAAAAATATATACTTATAAAGAAACAAAATCACAGATATTTAAGGGGTGATTCAGAGCTTCAGATGGTAGGAAATATGGAAATGTATACATTAAAATATATTCATAAATATTAATCATGTTAACAACTATGGAGAGCATTCAGATAGATCTGCCCTCAAAAATACTTGGCATAAATAACGTTAAAATATTTGGTGTTTAGCAGACACTCTTTTCCAGGGCTGCTACAAAAGTGCTTTGTCATCTACTCTGAGAACTCATCCTCACCAGGTCAAAATGGTTATAGTACAATTACCACTCAAGTAAGATACCAATGATAGAGGATTAAATAATGATGCCTATAAAATTAGAAATATTTTTGTATTTCTCACTTTCTTTGTCATGTAAGACATTTCAGTAAGTGTAGGAGTAATAATTGGTCTTACGTCTGTGTTTGAAAATAGCAAGGAATTCTGATGTTCAGACAGCCAGTAGAAATTCATGAAAGTGTCTGGAGACAGGACAGAGAAAAATGTGATATTTGTCTTCCGTGAATCTTGGAGGACAGTGTTTTAAATTGAGTGGAACTTGGAACTCCAAGCGCTCCAGACACAGATCGGGTTTTGACCATTGCCATCATGTAGGGAGAAGCGATCCATACCTGGCTTTGTAGCCAACTATCAAGGTTGTAAATCTGATGCAAGCAACTACTGGAGTGAAGTAATAGGAGAAAACTTTGAAAGACTGGAGAAATTTAAGTCTGCTACATTCTGGATCCGTTTCACAGGTCTGATGGACCATAGGAAGTCCAGCAAGAAAAGAGTAAGAGTGGTAAAACTTTGAGATGACAAGACACAACAATCACATGGATAGCCTTCTAAGAGAGAGAAGGTCGATAACTGGATCATCACACTGATTTAGCAGTCTACTCGGTCTTTAACTGGAACTTCAGTGATGATAAAATTAAATAGCCAGTCATTGAGTTCCTTGCTACAGTTCATCTCAATGTTCATGAATATTAATTCACTTTCTGTAACCACAGCTGTTCAGGAGCCTACTTGGAATCACTGGGCACAAGGCAGTAAAATCCTGAATGGGGCACTAGTCAATCAGAGGGCATCACAAACTCACACATTCATTCAAACACTCAAAACTATGTTTTTTAATGAAGTACAAAAGTTATCATACTATGAAAACTGCCTTTTGAAATGTAATTTGAAAAGAAGATGGATACACCAGGTTAAGTGAATTTAAACACATCCTATCCCATTCTGAAAAACACAGCAAAATATGCATGTTTTTAATGTATCAATATTACCAAAACCTCTCAAATGTCAGTATTGATGAGTTAGTCTAAGACTGATATATCACCCACTACTGTCACCCTCTAGGCCAGCTTTTATTCCCTGGTAGGAGACAGAAAAAGTGAAAGTGTGATTCCAGGCTTCATTGGTTTTGATCTGACATCAAGCTTTCTAATTTACAGCTGGGACAGTCTGGCACTCACTTCATGCAGTGGCACTTAGAGTAGCCGACAGCGGAGATCAGAGACATTTTTAATAAAGCAGGGAGAAAAGGGGAGCTCTGATGAAATTGGATCTGGGAGAATCTAACACTGTTTGGCTATGACATTGGCTTGTGAGGCTTAGGACTTACCTTGAGAGAGCAATTAGATAAAGCAGAGAAGGGGTTCTGCTGGCTAAAGTTAGGTTAATGGTTTAATTGCTTGGCAAAAGTCCATGTGATGGCAAGGATAAAATTTACAAACCATCCGTATCTGGCAATAAATTATAAATTGAGGCCATTCTAATCCACTGCATGATTTGGTAACAACTTTTATTTGCTGTGAGGTAGACATATATTTACTTATGGCAGAGTCTCAGATAACACTGAACAAGGAGCAAGAGAAGGGTGAAGAAAAAAATTCAGTCAGAGTGGGCTTTTTAAATCAGTGTATCTAAATAAAACCAGGCCAGAATTGTTCAGTGTTAAGGGAGAAAATTCAGACTTATCATTGCAGCAGGCGTAACAACCTGGCAATAGCAGGATCATCTATCTCAGCTCAATATTGACAAATCCTATTTTTCCCCTATTGGGTTAGCACTTGTATTAAGATCGTGTCATTTGATGTAGCAACAAGCAAGAGGTCACTGTCAATCTACACCTCCTCAATACGTCCTATCAGGAGATCTAATCGTACTAGCCCAAGCCAGCTGATCGATGGCCTCTGCTGTCTGGGCCTGGGCAATTCAGTGCGGGTGCATGTAAAACCACAAACATCACTGCAGGTCTTATCCTCCCAATCAAGCTCTCCCTATCTAAAACCATTTCGCCTAACTGCACAGCGGGGGGCCCAGCAGCTGGATGGACAGGTGCAAAACCAAATGGAGACCATATACATGAACCAATAAGCTAGAGATATTGCCTCTCCAAATGCAGTCTCCAGTACACGTTTTATAAGCAATTTATGAGAAATTGTTCCAAAATGTATAGATAAAGGTTTTCCACACAAATTTGTATGAACGACCATAAACCTTATGTATCAAGTAGAACAATGGAAGTAAATACTTTTCTGTAGGCATAATTTTGCATTCTTTTGCCTCAGATACAGTAGCTGAGGCTGCAAGTCCCAGGCCAATAGCAGCCTGATGGCTGAATAAACAAACATGTTTATGCTAGCCCTGGTACTATGTTATGGTTTTGGCTCAAGTATCTCCACTTTGCAATGGAGGAATTTAAGAGGACCTGCTAGTGTGATTTTCTAGCTTTTTTTAACACTACAATCTCACTGTAACACTTTACAATAAAGTTTGGTAGTTAATAGGTATCTATGCAGGGACTAAGCAGGAACTAATGATACTCCTATTAACTACCAAGGAGTACTGTTTAATTACTCAGTAGGTAATGGTGAACTAACGATTATGGTAGTTCAATATTAAGTAAACAAATATTACATAACTCCTGGAAAACTACTTATTAATTATATCTTCATCAGAGTAAAATTTTCTAAAAATTTTTCTAAATACTTACTCCCAAAACATGCTCCTTTGAAGTCCTCTGAACGATATGGTCAAAGAGAGGTCTCTCAAGAATATTTGATTCACTGTATGTCATGTCCTACCTCATTCTTTGAGAAATACAGTGAAACCTTGACTTACTTGTGAATCAACTTACAAATTTTCCAAGATATGAGCCGTAACTCGATTGTTTTTGCTTTATGATGTTAGCTGAGAGCTGAGTTACAAGTGAGAGCTTACTGCCACTAGGTAGCACAGTGAACATTTAGTAGCATGATGTTTGTAGCGAGTAAGTAAAGAAAAACTCCCCCAAACTCTGCAGCACTTATCATTAGTTCCTGCTTAGTCCTTTCATAGTTACCTATTAACTACAAAACAGTATTGTAAAGTGTTACCCAATCTCACAAATATTGCATAGATTAGTGTCATCAGAATAAATTTGTTGCAGTTATTCAGAAATATTTAATTAACCTTATCTTATATTTTTTGTCGCATAACATCAGATAAAAAACATGTTAATATCCCCATCTACCATCTACCATATTACTTGGCTAACATTGTCTAGGGATATTATACCATGTAGCCCTGTTTGCAAAATGAAAGATAGCCCTTCATTCAGAAAACTCATTCATTCTGTAACAATCAGTTATACACCTATAGTCTGCTCTGGCCTGGTGGCTTTTACTTGATTGCCAAATTTAGGCCAGCTCTAATAGTGAAGACTTTTTCACTTAATTTCCTTTTTTTTGATTGATGGAGGTTAACAACAAAATAAAAAGAAACAGAAGCTGAAGCTTGAAGGCACCAGCTTCTCTTGGCATTCTGAAAGGGTCACCCCTTAACGATTTCACATTTTATAAGCCACAGGTAAGTGACATAATCTGGGTTCCCTGGAACAATCTGCGTTGATTCCTAACCATTAGTTCTACTCTCTCCTAACACATATCCAAAATGTGGAACAGCTTCCTTGTAAAGCAAAACAGCAAAACACACAGTGTTTTTAGGAATGTACTTCCCTTTTTCCCCCTTTTATCTTCCTGTTGAAGATATCTGTGAGGGCCCTTTCTCACAAACTTCCTTCTGAGAAAAACTTTCTACACAAACAGATGTTTTAAAAGGAAATGAAATCACATTATGGAAACTCAAAGACAACACTGACAATTCTGAGGAACTGTGCTGTTCCCTCTAGTTTGTTTACATTGAAAAAATATATTTCAGCAAAAAATACAACTGTTTGTATCTGGCTGCAGTTGTAAGTTTTTCACTGTATGGATTACTACAGAAACTCATTTGTATATTGTTTTTATGTAGCACTGTTGGCCTGAATTTACATTCAGTCTATGTTTACTTTCACACAGTTAACAGTGTCACAAATTTAAAGTAAGTGCCACCTTAAGTAGTTTGTCAAATAAATCAATTTTACCCACGTATGAAGCATGAATTAAGCAATATCCTCACATTTGCTTTTAACATTTGGAGGTCTCTCCATTGTCTAAGCAACTCCAGATGCCATGTCTCTCCTGTGCACAGAGAGAGAAAACCTAGTATATCAGATCAAATATCCTTTGTATTTTTATTTTTATCTATTTAATGACACTAGGGTATTGTAAACCCATTAGATTGGTTTCCAGCACACAGACAGACTGGAGAGCTAGCAAAAGGTGAGGAAACATCACCTTTAATAACACTTGTACATTGCATTTAACCAATCAAAAATGGCAGTCCACAGCTTGTTTGGCTCAGGTTTGTGCATACTACATTGTTGACGTTATGTAATATCATAATTCTGGGAGTAGGACCACGCCCGAACTCCTCCTTTAAGCCCTATATATATACCCCGCAAATTTACATAATTTCTGCATCGGACAAACTTGCTCCCACTTCCACTCTGTTTCCACCCTTTTCTTGTATTCATTTATCCAACTGGGGGGGTCCAGCTTCGTACGCATTCATAAGACACCCTGAACTCCTCCTCAAAGACTTCTGAGTTCACCTCCCTGTTTCAGCCTCTATGGGCATGGTCTGTACTAGTAAATTTACCTTTTTGCCATAACAGAGAAATGTCCACACCATGAGCAGAGCCATGTGCCATAATGGAATATGGTAATTTCAGCATAATATATCTCCTGGTTCTGGGGAAGCATCTATGACAAACAGTGCAAGTGGATGCATATTATCAGCTTAGCTATGGATGTTTTATAATGATGAATTACAAAAAGCATTTAAATCTTTGACACCAGTAGTAGATAGTTTAAATTAATTTATAAATAATGAATATATTTCAAATTAAAATAGTTAATTTTAAAAAAAATCCCTTTTTTGAGTACTTTTTTTAAACTGAAAAATTACTTACTGTGTCCTCAAAAAGTAATCTCTTTCCTTATTATTTTACCTTTTATTACTCTGTGGACACCAGTCTGTACCAACTAAAACATAGAACTCCAGCAGGTCTATTTAGTTTGAAAGCCTTGAATCTAGGTGCAAAAGAAATGCTGTAAAATATAGCATTCATGAATAAAATGTAATGCATTGAGAGCTATTCCCAAACTAAAACACAGTATGGGCTTTGAGGTGAGGTAGGAACATTCATTTATATGTCTACATTTCAGTTTCAAGTTGGTAGCATGTTCTGTTTTATAGTGTTTCCTTCATTCACACTATACTTCTCACATTCACAGGTACACAGGTACCACACGTATACAAATTTCTTACAGAAGGCACAGAAAATATCTTGAGGAAATTAATGATTCAGGGCCGTTACTTGCTATTAATATTTTTCTTTAAGAGACATGAATACAACAAGTAGCTAAATGATTATGTAAACTGTAATGTAATAAAAATGTATAATGCAATTTGTTACACCACTATACTGTACTGTTGTACTGTTTGTTTATTTAATGCACATACAATAAAAAAAAACATTATTACACTTGGCTTCAAACTTTTAAGTAAAAAAAGGATAATGTTAGAAAAATCACTGGTGGTTTTAAAATAGATGAATCTGGGCTTTATTTATAAGGAAAATGAATGGCTATTCACAGGGTCAAAATTGTGTTACATACACTGATGCTGGCACAGCAAAGCCTCTCTTGAAAGACTCTATTGGAAAGGGGTGATAGTTGGTACTAAATATTAGTATTTAGGCCAAACAGCAACAATTTGCCAACATAACATCAGCATAATCATCAAATTAATACATTTTCTTAAAAGTCTGGCCATCTGAACTCATCTTCTTTAGCAGTGGGTAATGAACAGAACAGAGCCAAGTGGAGATTTGTGCCCATAAGTGGATAAAGCCATAGTCTGGGTGCAGATTACACTCTGACTGTTCAGCAAGAAACTTGTCATAATTGCTTGTACACATCAGACCCTGGGTGTCAATGCAAATAGTGAGGACAGTAGCAGAGGGAAAAAATGGTCTCCAGTGTAAACAGATAGGGACTATCACAGATTCCGAGCCACTGTAGTGAAAAGATAATGAACTGTGGACAGCAAATAATTAAAGGTGTTTGTATGCTGAAGATTATGTTTATGTTTAGATATTAATTTCAGTACTAATATATTTCATTTCTCAATATTTGCATCAAGTTTCTGTTAACACAGATGTGCTAAGCATCCATTTAGTGGACATAATGAGCTTTTTACTGCCATGCATTTTTTTTATAGAGGTCTAATGTGTGCAACAACACAATCTGAGTCTGCTCAAGTTTTTTTTTTTCAATTTAATTTTCATATAATGGCATTAGGCTTCATATGCTCAAGCACCTCATGATCTTCATGCATCAGAGTTTGCGTGTGTTGGTGAAGTTGTCTGCTGATTAGTGAGCTCACTTTGAAGAGGCACAAAGAATGATGAGTCCCCCACTCAGCCACCTGCTCCCCTAGCCACAAATTTGTCGCCATTATTGCTGTTTTCTTTAAAGCAGGCTCCAGCTGAAGGTCGCCATTTTAAGAGTAATTTGAGTCTAGTCCCCCTTTTTGCTCCTGTACACACATTAAATCACAGCATTGCATGAGTCAGGCCAGCTAGCTTTCAAACTCTGGAGTTATATTGCATAGTAAAACAGGCCAAGAAGAAGTCAAAGGGTGCAAAGATATAGTGAAACAATCAACCACACTTTTATTTCTGCCATCAAGCAGGAGGAGTCAGCCATACACTGAGGAGATGAAATTTAAAAAGTCTGAATATGCTATATTCTTGATGTTGCTGATGGGAGAGAGGCAGGTGTTGGAAACTCAGAGGTACTGGGAATGAGCTGATAGATCTGGCAGCAATTTTAGAAGGGACTAATCACATACAGAGTGAACTATGCAGATAATCTCATGATTCATACAGAGGTAGTGTACTGTGCTTCTTCAGTATCGTCATTCCCTCAGTCCCTCACTCACTCACTCCCTCACTCAGCTAACTTGGTATATGCAATGCAAGTGGGAAATGGGTGATTCAATGTGCACCGCAAATCTCTGTGAGACTCTTTTATCAATCATTTTTCGTCAAAACCAGCCATTTAGTTGAGCCAAAAAAAGCAAAAAATAAACTTACACAGAAGCACAGATGCCTCAACAACTAAATACAACATCAGATTTTATAGTATAAAAGATGTAATGATACATTTCTCACTATTCATTTATGTGTGAATCTGCATTCACTATTCAGTTAACTCAAGTTATTTTAAAACTCACTCACTCACTCACTCACTCACTCTAATGACAAAGTATTTGGTAAGCTGAAATCCATATCATAGTAACCATGCTAACAGAACCTGAATTAGGGGCAATAGGCTACAAAAACCCGAGTATAAACCTGTCAAAGTCAAAATGGATTCATTCAGCACAGTTTCTTGTACATTCTGTGACACTCTATCAAATACAATCATACAGTAACTGACAGAAAGGTTTTATTACCAGAATCAATGTCTGAATGTAAGGCTGAAATATTTGCTAATCTGGCTAAAGTTAGCAGCCACTGATCTAAGGGATTATTGGTCCGCAACTCTCAAAAAACATGATATGCAGCAACACAGCAACAACATGTTTGGATTTAGGATTATATACTAGTCCAGTGGTTATCAAACATTTTCTATCATTCCCCACCTCAGACAAAGAGGAATTTCCATGCACGACCTGTACCATACAGATGCAAGTTTTACAATTTTCTAATTTATTGAAGTGACATCAACTTCTATCTCTAAATCAGTAGCTTAACATTATAACACCAGATACATCATTAACATCAATGTTCAAAAATAATAAAATACAGAAAATTGGCCTACTAATTAATTCTGTTTCTCACATTTCAGTTTGTGCAAAAATGAACAAAGGCAGGTGCAAGGGCATAGGAGAGAGTTTGATATTAGGGGGACATATTTGCTGACACAAAGCCCACCCCCTACCCAAAATATTAGCCATCTATAAGCTGATTCCTGTAGATAAGGCAGTAAAATACTGCATTAATAATGATGTAGAACAGCATTTGATTAACATTAACGTTACAGAGTGAGGCTGTGTCCCAGACAACATACTATGGAACTTTACATACTACACTAGAGAAACGGGTAAAATAAAATAAAAATTATATATATATATATATATATATATATATATATGCACACACATTTATAATAATTGAACAGGCGATTTAGCAAAAGCTGAAAGAAGACCCACTGTTCTGATTCGCTGCAAAAACGCATTAATCTTGGTGGCACATTTTCAAAATAAAAGTTTGCAAATAAAAGCATATTTTAGTTCCAGACAAGCTACATTTTTCTGGGGTCCTATCTAATGTTCTTTTAACATGTTAATGACTATTAATGAATCCACTGTGAGTGGGTGCTTTTTACTGAGTAAGCTTTATATTCAAAACAGAAAGACATTTATAAAGACAGGCTCATTAATAAAGAAATGTTAATTTCTTCAGATTCCTTGCGCCCCACCTGCAATACGCCCACTGCTTGAGCATCTCGTGTCCATGGCTTTTTGATCTCACTCCTCTGAGTAAAATCAGTGCAGTGCGCTCTTGGCCTCATTTTCAAGCTGTAATTTAAAGGTAAAATGCTACATAGTGTTCCTTTAACTGTATAATGTCAGACTTTCTTTCATTCATTGTCTGTAACCGCTTATCCATTTCAGGGTTGCGGTGTGTCCTAAGCCTACCTGGAATCATTGGGCGCAGGAACACACCCTGGAGGAGACGCCAGTTCATCACAGGGTGACATACACTCACACCTACGGACACTTTTGAGTTGCCAATTCACCTGCCAAATTGTGTTTTTGGACCATGGGAAGAAACCGGAGCACCCGGAGGAAACCCACGTGGACAACACACCAAACTCCTCACAGACAATCACCCGGAGCGTGACTTGAACCCACAACCTCCAGGTCCCTGGAGATGTGTGACAGCGACACTACCTGCTGCGCCACCGTGCCGCTCTATAACGGCAGATATTCATTCATTCATTATCTGTAACCGCTTATCCAATTCAGGGACGCGGTGGGTCCAGAGCCTACCTGGAATCATTGACCGCAAGGCGGGAATACACCCTGGGGGGGGCGCCAGTCCTTCACAGGGCAACACTGACACACACATTCACTCACACCTGCGGACACTTTTGAGTCGCCAATCCACCTACTAACGTGTGTTTTTGGACTGTGGGAGGAAACCGGAGCACCCGGAGAAAACCCACGCAGACACGGGGAGAACACACCAACTCCTTACAGACAGTCACCCGGAGCGGCAATCAAACCCACAACCTCCAGGTCCTGTGTGACTGTGTGACTGCGAGACTACCTGCTGTGCCACCGTGCCGCTCTATAACGTCAGACATTTAATAAGAAACCCATTCTTTGATTTTAACATTTAATGTACAATATATATTAAGGTTTAAAGAGAACGTCTGTGATTGTGAGGAACTGCAGTTCCCTCTAATTTGTTTACATTCAGAAGCTCTGAATTTTTTTAAATGTGTTTGAGGAGAAAAATGACTGTTGTTTGTACATTGCTGGCATTTAACCTGTCTGTAAGTTTTTACTCATTGTTTGAATTACCACAGAAACTTGTTTGTTATTTAAGTTGTTTACTTTGTAGCACATTTGCCCTGTGCTTTCTTTCCTGCATGTTAGCAGTCATCTGTCAATTTAGTGGTTTCCTACCTAAATAATGTAAAACAACAATAATCAATATTACCCACCTATGAAACAGGAATAAAGAAAATACTCATCTCTTTTTATGATTTTCAGTGATTAGAGGTCTCTCTTATTGACGTTTTCTAGCCTGTCTAACCATGTCACTTTTTTCACACATTTACTGACACCAGGGCATTTTCATTCCGGGTGAAGTTTTCATTCCAAGGACACTTTTCAAGTATAGAAAATGTAGAACAATAAACAGCCATATAGACACATATAGGCACAGGGACACACACACACACACACACACAGAGAGAGAGAGAGAGAGAGAGAGAGAGAGAGAGAGAGAGTCTCATTATCACAACCGATAAGAAAGATGAACCCTGGATACTCCAGATGCCCATCAAGTTCCTGTGTGTATCCCCTGTTATAACAAATGGCCTACAGGCTGTAGTCCTACACAAACAATAACCCAGGCCATCTGATGGTGACACCGATTCATTGGGTTCTGGACTGATTTGAAGAGATCCTGCAAAGTTTGACGGATAGCTCAGTAATATTGGACAGTTCAGTGGGACAGCTAAGCAAATAATAACATCCGGAGAGAGGCAGTATTACAGATTTCTGGATAAAGGGCAATTCACAAAAAAATAAACAGTTGTTTGAAAAGCTATAGCTCAACTTTTCTGTGAGTAGTGATAATCTCTGCAATTTTCATTAGATTTGAGAAAATACATTTGCTGTGTGGGGATCAATTTATTTTCCCTGTAAGAGTGAGCAAGTTTTATTTGGACAGTTCTCTGAATCACCATCATAATCCGAAAGAGGGGTCAATACACAAGCAAACAGAGTCAACCGAGGCAATTCCATGATCTTAATCCAGATGCAGAAATGTTGACACTAGAGAAAGAAGGGACTAGAAACACATAACACACAAGAAATACACACAGAAATGGAATGCACACAATAAAACAGTAGCCCTGAACAGAACATTATGACAAGATGATGGGTACGGCATTGAGGGCATAAATTATAGACAGGAACAGGTTGGAGTGTGAAATATGTATATATATTTTTTGTGAGATATATTTGGGAAACTTTCATGTAATAATACTATCTTTGTTTAGAACATAGGTACAGAGCTGTGTAGTATCAAATTACATTAATTCAGGTAAATCAGCAAATTTAAAGGCTTTTTAATTTGTTATATTTTAATATTAGTATATTTGTAAGGAAATTTTAACATTTAACTATTAATATTAACATCATTCACTGTCTATTTTGATATAAACAGATCAATCAAAACATCAAGGCCACCTCCTTGTTTCCACACTTAGTGTCCACTCTTTGGACTCCACTGAACATACAGGAGCACTTTGTAGTTCTACAATTACAGACTGCAGCCTACTTGTGGGTTTACATGTGGTGTTTTGCTCTCTTTCACCCTGTTCTTCAAAGCTCAGAACCCCTAAGCTCACCAGAGTACAGGCATGGTTTGGGTGGTGGATCATTCTCAGAGCTGCAGTGACACTAACATTGTGATGCGTTAGTGTGTGTTGTTCTGGTATGAGTGGATCAGATATAGCAGTGCTGCTGGAGTGTTTACACTGTGTATGCTCACTCTGCATACATACCTAATGTGTCCACCTTGTGGATATAAAGTCAGAGACAGCAGCTCATCTGTTGCTGCACAGACCATCAGTCTGTGATGGTCACACTCTAGTCCTTCATCAGTGGTCAATGGACGCAGCCTACGCAGCGCAGTTGGCTGGACATTTTTTGATGGACTATTCTTAGCCCAGCTTTGACACTGTGGTGTTTGACAACTCCAGCAGCACTGCTGTGTCTAATTCACTCGTAACATCACAACACACAATAACTCATCAGCACGTCAATGTCACTGCAGCTCTAAGGATGATCCACAAGCCACATCATACCTGATCTGTGGCAGTCCTACCATTGAAGAACAGAGTGAACAGAACAAAGTGTGCAGAGCAACAGATGGACTACATTGAGTTATGTGAGTTAGAAAAGTGATGGTTGATCAGTGAAATAGACAGTATCCACTTATTTGAAACAAAAAAGTACAGCAAAAAAAAATTATAGCAAAATGGGACAAAGATTTATGGACAACTTGCCCATGTATCTATTTTTTTACTTTAAATGAAAGTATTAATGGGGAGTTGACCCACCAGACTACATTTTCTAGAACTGTCTGGACATTAGTGAAGTCAGGGGCTGATGTTGGGTGATTTGTTCTGGATGAAACCACTCTGACTCATCCTAAAGGTATTGAATTGAGCTCCACCACTACTATGAGGTTACACTGCTCCACAGTCCAGTGCTGGGGTGTTTTATAACCCCCTTGCCCACAACTGCCACTGAGTAACAATGGACACAGTAACTTCAGGTTTTTATGTGGATGCTCCAAAGTGCCCCAATTGTATTTCACAATGATCTGCAAGCATTATACAAACTATGCCTGTAAAAGTATGCATTTACAATGGGAGCAACATGAAGTAGCTGCATAAACTATTTACAACTCTGTCTAAAAATCTTTGGACATTTAGTTGTCCTAAAATCATGTCGTTATGTGCTGAATATTCATTCAAAATATTTTATCACAGCTCTGTAGGGAAGTCAGTACACGTAGTTTTTTTAATGTGGTACTTTTGGGGAAATCCTTAGGTATTTGCTTTTATACTTGTATTCAATATTGCACCAGTGTAGTGGTGTGTGTTGGGTACGGGTTTATACTACCCTTCTGTGACTAGGGCACACAACATACTTTTGGTTCCCTTATTTTATTCAAGATTTGAGCAAGACCACTAAAAATTTTCATGGTTTTAAGTTGCACTGGAATAATTAGGCAGCATCTAAGTCATATGAACCTGTCAGAAATGTGTAAATTGCAATTTATTTTATTAACCATTCACCTCTAATGGCTTCCCTCCAAAATGACACCTCATTTAAACCAGAGACTTCATTAAAGTAAATGGCTGCTTTTGCCAGAGCAATATAAACTTCTCTGCACAGTTCCACAGAGCAGCGGTGAGGCAGAGCTGTGTGTGAGGGCAAGGCTCTCTGATTATTACTCCCCTCACACCTGACAGTGTCATTATCCATGTGCTCCTGTTTGATGACTCCCAGTAAGGCCCTTTCAAAGGCTCCTGGGTAACTGGAGTAGGCTACCATTTAATGAACAATGTTCCAAACAAGGATATATGAAGGCAGCAGCAGTGAGGAACGGGGTTCTTGCGGGAAAGGTATGATTGTAATTACCACTCTGGGCCTGTCTCACAGGGCACTGAATAAAGATGGTGGCCAACGGCGACAAATGTTTTACGGCTCTCCACTGTGAAAGCTGAGTGGGGTGTACATATTTTGTTGCCCATACATAATTGAGCACTTGTAAGTCACTACATTTTTTTAGCACCCTCTCTCTCTCTGTCCAGATTGCCTTTTGTGTAGCCGATCCAACAATCTTCGCTCAAGCTGTTCACTTGTCAGTTCATTGTATATAATGCGAAAAGGGGAAGGGGGTTCAAAAATAGCCATAACATAATAGGAGGAGTGGCTAGATTTTCTTTCTCCAGAAGCAATACTAATTATTGGTGTAAATGCGATACATGGCAATGGGACATCATGATGCATTTAATGCTGTGAAAACAGAGGCCTAATGATCTCTTTGGAAGAGAGCTTCATTTTTCTTGCGTGTTTGTTTACGCCTAAAAATCCTATCACTCCTAAACTTTGCACTTGGGCAGCACAGCACAGCAAAGCCATTCCAGATCCTCACTGAATGAATAGTGTCTGTGGAAGGGGGGGAAGTCTGATTAACTCATTAAAAACTGCTGAATGTGTAATTGATGCACAATTATGCAAATGTTATTACATTTCCATACCCTTTACCAGGAAGCATTAAATACATCTTATTGAAACTTTAATTATTTACAAGAGCGAAGATGAAATTTCACAGAGCATAAAATAGACGTCGGAAAAATAGACCTTTCCCACAGATCTAAAGAATCAGTCTGCATGCTTCATATGAGCAATGAAGCTTTATTTTGCTTCAAAGTAATGTAATTCTCACTGATGTCTTCTTTCTTCTCCAAGGTGATATTCCTTCTGTCTAGTTTCATGACATGCGGGAGTCTTGTTAATCAAACATGCAGCAAACTAGGCAAAGGGAGATTTATTAAGAAGAAGGACATGCTCAGTGGCCCAAACAAACTTCTTCATTTCACTCTGGTGGTCACTCTGCTGTGCCAGGAGTCAAGTGATGACACCTGGAGAGGTGTGGATCCCTCTCAAGCTGAGGAGGGAGACACCCAATATGCGTCCACCCCATCACGCTGCCCTCCTCACGGCTGGGTCTGGGGCAGTGTGTAATCCCACTCCTCATCCTCAGGAGATTAGCGATTCTGTTTGATGGAGAATGAGGATGAAAATGCAGTGGGGCAGCTTTGACTGAGCTGCAGAAGGGGCATGGAGCTGGAGGCCATGGCAGTGGCTACAGCCCCTCTCTTTGTGACAGCCCTCGTCCTCACAGCCTCAAGGCAAAATAAGACCTGCTCAGGGTCTTAAAGAGAGAAACGTGTTCCTAGTTCCAGATATTAAGATCCAGCATCACTGGTTCAGTAACTAAAATTACTCGCCAGTGAGTGTGGATTGAGTGTTCTGAGCGTTCTGAGCAGTGTGGATTGTAAAGCATCATTGGGTATCTAGAAAGGCGCTATATAAATATAATGATAGATAGATAGATAGATAGATAGATAGATAGATAGATAGATAGATAGATAGATAGATAGATAGATAGATAGATAGATAGATAGATAGATAGATAGATAGATAGATAGATAGATAGATAGATAGATAGATTGATTACTGGAAGAGGGGAACAATGTAGAACATTTCTTTTATGCTAACGCTACTTGAATCTGTTTACATTGACAATAGTATGCCATAACCATGCCATGTCTTTGGTAGATGTCTTATGATATTATGAGTGCTTATGATTTTTTAAAATAATAAATAATAAACCATTGCCCTTTACTATTATTGCTAATAGTCATGACAACTGCCATAATGTAAGATGTCTTGAATGCTTAGGTCTCACGTTGTGTTTTCTCAGCCACAATTGCTCCACCGACTAGTCGACAGTGTCTGACACCTTTAGTGCACTTTTTATAGAATTCTGAGGATGTTTCCTCACCATCTGCTGCTCTCTAGTCTGTCTCCGTGCTCAAAATCAGTCTAATGTGTTCATGAAACCTCAGTGTCTGTAAATGGATAAAAAAGAAAAAAACAAAGTGTCTCAGTCCAGCATGCTAGTCTCTCTCTCTCTCATGACACCCACCTGTTTCCAGTTAACCTGTTCACCTGTGTGGAATGTTCCAAACAGGTGTTTTGAGCATTCCTCAACTTTCCCTTTCTTTTGTTGACCCTGTCCCAACTTCTTTGGAGCATGTTTCAGGCATCAAATTAAAAGTGAGTGAATATTTGCAAAAAACAAAAAACAATAAAGTTTATCAGTGTGAACAGTAAATATCTTGTCTTTGTAGTGCATTCAATTGAATATAGGTTGAAAAGAATTTGCAAATCATTGTATTCTCTTTTTATTTATGTTTTACACATCATCCCAATTTCATTGCAATTGGGGTTGTATATGCATTCCCATGTGTCATTTTGTACTGGCTCTGTTATTGGTCTGACTGCCTCAACATGTCCTTTGTGTGTTAGTCAAATGTATTTTCCTGCTTTAATAGGCAGTTATATGTTCAGTAGCGATATATACTAGACTCTCCCTAGAGATTGTTATATTGTAGGGTCTTTCTTTTGCATTGGGCCCACAAATAGCCACAAACAGAGAGATCAAAAGTGTTCAGAGAGAATCTGCTACCATGCTAATATTAACTAAATTGCAGCTCATTTTTTTGCACACATTTTACACAAAATTTGGCTTCTCTGTGTCTCATGTTGGTCAAATAGAAGTTTTTCCAGCAGCTTGTGAAACGGGTCTTTGAAATGTGCTTCAAAAAATGCATTTAAAGGCAGATTATATAGCCAAGGCAATTATTTTCACCCTTCATAAATGTGAATCAGGATTTTTAAAGTTCTTCTGATGCAAATGTCTATAGGAATTCCACTAAAATATGGACAAAATATGTACAAAATGCAATATGCAATGAATTCACTAACATTTGCCAAAAGTGACATTATTGAAAATAATGATATTGATTATTTAAAAGACAGTCTTGCTTAAAAATTTGATTCTTTTGAGAACATTTAATCACCGTCCAGTCAGTTGGAGGGATGTGGTCAGTTCAAGGTTGTAAATCTCCAAAGGCACAAGAATATCATTAAATACAACTGCAAAGAAAACAGAGTTCACATTTTTGAAGAAGAATAAAAATCCTTGTTTGCCATAAACCTGCTGCCAAGAGTGATCTGAGACAGAAAAAAAGGATACCACATATCACCATGACAACAGGATTAGATTAGAGAGGTTAATATGATCTCAAATGTGATTAGCCTAGATGATATATGATTAGATATGATTAAAATAGATGAGATTACAATTTTATTAGATTTTTTTATGGCATCATCTATGTAGTTTACTTAGGTTCTTAATGAAGGGGAGACAATTTAAAAACAATGGAATTACATGAAATAAAATCAGTCCTAATATGTAGAAGGCACACTCTTCTGTCAGCAGCAATTAGTGTAATAAGTAATGAAAATGTGCAAATTCCACTATCCCTTCTTATTTCCTCTCCTTTGCTTTGTCTTGTCTGTTGGAATTTTAGGTGAGGCATTTCACGCGATACACAGTTTCAGTGACAATGTTTAAACTGATACTCAGTATAAAGCAATATGAGACCTTAATTCTCTGGGCTGAATTAAAAATACCACTGGCTAATTTTATTTACTGCAGCTTTTATTGCAGTCTTCATGCATGTGTATCTTTGCTATACATTATGAACATCAGTTAATGATCCAAGGTTTTCGCTGTGCAAATAATCTTCCTGCTTTTCCAAATGATGGTAGCATTAGAATCACTGTATGCTTCAGCACCTCGGATAAAAAGCTCATTCCATTTTCTTGTGGGTCACTTGAAGCTGGGTGCTCCTCGAAATAGATGCAGCTTACATGAACATTAACTACCGTAAATTACAACCCAACATACATTATATTGTTATTTAAAAGCTACATGTGCCCAGAATTATATACAATTAAATGCATATAAAAAGAATCACATAGTAACCAGTAGTAAAATAACAGTCTACTCCACTACTCAAATGTACAGATGCTATTCGGGTAACAATGGATTTGTTTACGATATTTCAACTTTATGATATCAATCCAATAATAGACAAATACATACGTAGCAGAGACTGTATTCTGAAATTTGAATTAATTTTTTTTTCCCAGGGGAAGCAATAAAGTGTACGATAGTCCCCCACAGATAATAAGCATCTGGGCAGCAGTCTGAGCTGACTGCCACATGTGCCTTCATATACCACAAATACACTATACTGTAGTTTTCTGTATTGGTAATGTCACACTTTTTAATATAATTGGCTTTGTGTTAATTGTTTTGCCCAACTGTATGTTAATGTAAGTGTCTTGGGGTGGTTTTCCAAACAGGGATTGAGACTAGTCCAGGACTATATCCTACTTTCAATGGAAAATCATAATTCAAACTGCACTGTCGTTGAGGCTAAATCCCTGTGTAGGAAAGGTAAGTAAGGTTTAAGGTAGGCTAGGCTATGATATAAACAGTATAAAAAAAACTTTTCTCTCCGCTATACAATTTCCCTATGATTGTAAATCGAGGAGTGACTCTATTTGTATTAATATAAAAGAGATATGGTCTAAAAGGTGTATTCTGAGTTTAAATGTAGAGTGCAGGAAAGATGTTTCCTGGCATGTTATTCCCTCAGATTGAATACATATCTATTTGAGACATTCTATACTCTGGCCATTTACAAAGACTTGCTATGAAGATATGAGAGGAATAACACACACACACACACACTTTTATATATATATTTATATAGCACTGAACCTAGGGATGCCCATTATAGATAATGAGCGAATGAGGCAGACATTTTCCTGGAAATTTGATCAGAATGATTGTGTCCATAAGAGACAAAACACTCTGTTCCTAAGATACCAAGACAGCAGAGTTTATCACAACATTTGCTTTTCTCTAAGTTCCACAGGAGCATCCGTTAGAATTAAATTTAAAAAAAAGAAAGAACGAGCCATGTTGGCAGCCTGGAGTACAATCTGACCAGTCCCTACAGAATGACTGACTTCAATGCTAGGCAGACTGGGGAATGTTTTCAGTACAAAGACTGGAGATTTAGTTCATGATCCAGCTAGTTCTAAAAACATCAGTGATGTGGGGGTCTGTGTTCTGGGGAGGCAGAATGCTGTTTCATTTGCGATTGTTCTGTTTTTGCCTAGTTATTTTTCATAGCATCAACTTCTGACAACTACAGAACTCTTATGCAACAGCTACCGCTCTTACAGTGGTAAAAGGGTCAATGGATATTTTTTTCAGCAACATGATTTTCTCCACTCTATCAAAGATGACAGCTTTAAGTACTGTTCACGTAAAGGTGACAGTTTTGGTGGTTTGCCAGGTCTCACACAGTTATGAGACATCCTTGTTTATCTGTATTTTTAATTAAGATTTGAAGGAATTTTCAACTTTACGTGAGTGAATGATTTTACATCTTATCTAATCAGAAATTCCTTTAATATGTATTTTCAGCATATTATGGTTGTTTTCTATATATTGTTACAGATAAAGTTTGATTTCTGACTCTTGACAAGGACCATGTGAGGGTTGTACATATTTGCAGAATTTGGCATAAGATGTACATAATAAATCCTATATGGTCATTTAACCCAAAAAATTGCTTTTGTTCACCTGAACTGTAATGTTCTACATCAATCTAAATCTCATTACCATGCCGAACCAGCCTCCCCTCAGTTAGAGCAGGAGCCCATGAGGGTTGGAGTTTGAGCAACACTGTAATAATGAATGTGAAGATGTTAATTGGGTGTTTCTTTAGACCCAAACACAAAAGGCAAAGTCTTTATACAATCTGCATTGTGAGTATTGTGTAACGTTTATTGGGTAAACCTAGACTTAGTATGTTTCATAATAGAAGAATAATAAGAAAAAACTTTTTAAAGAAGTTACACAATCCTCTGCTGTGAGAGGAATGGCATAGTGGTGGAATAAATAAAATGTGAAAGTCTCTGAGTTCTCAAAGGTTCTTGACTCTGGCTTGAACTTATGTTTGGGCAAAAAAAGAAACCCACAGATTTGGCTCCATGTAGTGTTTAATAAGTGCATAAATCACAGTTCCTTTTGGGTTACATCCATTTTCTTTCAGCTGCTCTTAACACTGCTAGACTCATGCCAAGGACAAACTGAAGAATCTCGAGGTGTTGTGTAGGAGACCCTGCACTCAGGTGGTGTGTACTCATGGAAAACAGCATTTCTTCCTTTGAACTAACTACAAATGATGCTTTGGTTTCAAATATTTTATACCAGTTTTGAACAGTGTCTGGCAGCATAAAGACACCAATATTTGTCCTGTTAAAAAAGCTTTAGCATAAAACATTTCTTGATGTCTTGGTTATGCAAACAAAAATTGTCCATATTGTCCTGATAAAAGTATTAAGTGTTTAGTTTATCTCTTATTATTGTTTTTTGGGAATAGCTATAAAGAATGAGCTATTTGTTTCTCACAGGGACCTCCTGCATTAACCTTATGACCTAAATGTATCCATTCATATCAACTGTTGCCAGATTTAACAAGCTTTACATTGGGCTTTATGGCTCCACACCCCAGTGCTAAATGGGAGTTTATACCTTCTGCAGTTTCTATTGTGGCTGCTTAAGAATATCCCAAATTATTTGTCAATGTTGGTCTATGGTGACTATGTGCAACTGAAAACCTGAGAGTTGAATTAACCTATTTGAAGTATAGTGCACAAACTTTTCGAGTTCAAAAACTGGTCTCTTCAAACTACCCAAAATGATTAATGTGTTCTCACACTTGCACTTGTTTTACAGTATATAGACACTCTTATTAAACACTTTTCTTAACTTTGAAAGAATCTGTGTCTGTAAGTTTACTTTGAATTTTCTATCTGTACATTTGGTAGGGTATGCTGAAAATAATGACACCTGTGAGCGTGACAGTTAGCCCAATTTGCATCTAGAAGAATTACGACTCAGTGATTAAATGTGAAATAGCAGCATAGAAAATATACCATATACAAAATGCAATACAAGAATTTAACATTATTAATCTAAAACCAAATGCCCAGCTCTCCCCCCCACCCCCCTGCCCCACCACACTTCGATTCCGGAACGAAGGATAAAAATAATGCAGCCAATCAGCGTGGTGGAGACGAGTTCGCAGTCCTGAGCCATGTGCATGAATGTAAGACAAGGTGATATCAGTGCTGGTCCTTGTTAAAGAAAGAGGACAGTCCTGATGCATGCCTGCTAGACGTGTAGAACAAACATGTCTATTAGCGGAGGGGGCAGCCTACAGAGGCTGGTTCTTTGCCAGGTCTAAATTGCTGCCTGAAAGTGTCTCCCTGCCATATGGGTTTTGCTGTAGAGTGCTGAATGGGACCCAGTGCAGGTTAAGATGTGTCACATTTAGCTGGGGATTAATTGGTGCTGGGAATGGACCATGCCATCTGTGCAATCAGTCTGTTCCCCACTAGTCCCTCACCCTACCCAGTTCCTATGTAGATAGTGAACAAACGTTCCTCATTGCTACTCCCCACCAAAGCATACTGAAAAGATCAGTGCATGCCAATAATGAACCAGAGAAAATTGAGTATTTGGAAAAAGTATTCATATATATTTTTTCATTTTTTTTTATTGCATCCAAGTATAAATGTGTGAGTGTGTATACGGGCTAGAGGATGACTAACAAATAACTAAAACATCAGCTACTTTCACTAAAACTTTACATCTATCGGATAGACCAACAATGTAGGTCTGTCTAATGCAGTAGCCAATAAGTAGGCACAGTGTTTAAAAGCTGGTACTAAAATACTTGGAGACATGTAACATATTAGCACTGCCCCAATGTTAATGCAGTGATTAAAATGATCCACCATACAAATAACGTGGTGGATCTGTGTGGATCATGTCAATTGAAGAAAGGTGAAAGTGTGAAAAGTGGCTACCAAAGTATGCAGAGCAACAATGGAAATGATAAAATGGGCCTAATATATATATATATATATATATATATATATATATATATATATATATATATATATATTAGGCCCATTTTATCATTTCCATTCCATTCCATTTTATCATATCCATATATATATATATATATATACACACACTCACACACACACCTCCCCCTCCCACCTTTAACTACCCACTCTGTCAGAGTACATTATGAGTGACCCTGACACAATTTTTCCTGTCAGTGTAAAAATCAAGCTCTCCTGTTTTGCTGTGTAATGGGTGCTGGGGCTGAATGAGAATATTCAAAAAGTCATTCTCGCAACGGGAGCTCATTTATCAGGCTGAAACAAAATTTGCTCTTTCTCTCGCACAGTATGTGTACTAATCTTACTTGTGTGTACATTTAAGAATAAAGGTAATCACTGCTGCAGTCTGTATTTCATCAACATTGTTGATTATTCAACCTTTTACTCAGTGCAAGCCGCTACGGATTTGACATAAATGTGGACGGAGAAAAACGTCACTTGTCTGTGATCTAATCAGCACGCAAAGACACTAAGGTCATTTGGCTGAGAATAAGACACTCTCTGTATTCATATGTGCAATTACAAAACATCCTACTCCATTCAATTAACATCTAAAAATGCACATGTAATTGAAGCACCTACTCACTGATCTCAGATCTCATTTACAGGAGTAGGAGTACAGTTATCAGTGTACAAAATACAATAATTAGTTTTGTCCATTCAGTTCATGGAAGATATATGCCACACTGCAGGGTGTATTCAGTCATTACAGCAAATGTGAGATAATTTAAATTTGAAAATCCATCCAGGTCTGAAATATTTAAATCATGGAGAAGCATTGAGATTTAATTTTAGCAATGCCTTGTTTGTACCTTGAGGAATGGTAATTATTTGAAGTATTATTTACTTTATACAAGTTTTTTAAAATGATTGTATACAACATCCAAAAGTTTCACTACAGATATGAGTCATAGAACAGATTGTAAGCACTACATAAAAAATGTATAATTATATTTACACACATTTAACCAAACCATCACCAAGATTTAAAGGTTGTCTTCACACATGAAACACCACTTGGCTAAAAGTACACACAGAAGGTGCTCTCTCTGAAAATCCTAGCAAAATTAAATTAAAAGAAAGAAGCACTTCATTCAAGAGCTGGAATTCCATGAGAACATTTACATATAACTCAAATACTTCATCAAATAACATCTCACACTATCTGTGCCAAAGCAGAGCGCTAACAAATCCTTTTGAACTTGGAGAAAGTGTGATCAGTTGATCAGTCATTTTAGCTGTTGCCTTGTCAACAGCAGAGACAACCGTGTGTGTTTAATGAGTTCACGACAGAGTGTGAATACAATAATGTTTAATATTCCCTGTCTGAACAATCATATTTGGTATAGAAGACATCAATTATACTCGTTCCAGTTAATTCAAAGATGTCCAAATAAATCACACTACAAAATCTTTATAAAGCTCAGTGTGTAAAGGCCTTGAAGCCTGGTGTTCAGTTAATGTATCTTGTATCTTGCAACTTGTATCTATTATAACTAGGTGGTGGATGACAGATTTGGACTGGGTCAAATACAGAGTAATAGTGAAGTAATAAGGGGAAGGCAGCAATCAAAAGAGATTCTGATCATAGTTAGCAAGATGCAAACATACTCACTCAGGCAGAGACTCATCAAAGCTACTGCAGTGTGGGATGTGTCCCACTTTGATCACAGCACAGAACAATGATGAATCTTGTTTGGTGTTGTTGTGTACAGTTCCTGCTGAGGGTGAACCGCATGTAGTTAGCTTGCTAAGAGCTCTAGCTCAAATGTCAGCCTTGGCTGGGTTTTGAAACAGAGTTGCGGGGTTCCTCAGGTTAGGGGAAGTCTCTTAAGTGTGTCGTATTGTCACACTCATAACCGTTCCGTCTCCAGGGGTGAGAGGTCACTTTCTGCCAAGGGAACCACTGGGCTACAGAACGGATGACACAAGATGATGTGGCTACTACAAATAAATTCTAAAATGAATGTGACACATAAAGCTGAGAGATGTACTGCTATCTTCTCCTACATCTTTATCTCTATCTCTCTTTCCTCTCTAAATCAATCCATCATGAGAGCTGACGTTTCCCTAGGGTCTACACCAACTGATTTACTAAACTTACATGTACATACCTATTTTCCTTTAAACATAGAAGAGGGGGGGGCACCATGTGTTACTTGCACACAGTGTTTTTAAAGGTACAAGGTCATTCAAATACCAAAGAGGCTCTGTACTGATTTAACAGATTTTCCTGGGATCTCTGCATAAAGGTTTATTTTTCTCTCGTACTTCACTTACAGACACCTTCCATGCAAGAAGCTTTTGATAATTGCATCCTCTAAAACATTCATCTTGGAGTGTATTATAGTAACTTCATATACAGGTTCTTCACAGGGGCACGTGTCATTGCTAAAATAATGTTCCATTGTAAAACATCTTTGGGAGCCAACAGCAACCATTTTTAACTATTTTTAAGATTGCTGAATGTTTTTGTTTACTTATTTGTATAGAAAACAAACCTAATACAAAAGGGTCAAACAAGGCCAACATCACACATCATAACCAATGCACTATTATATGGAGTGCTCATTATAGACTTAGATCAGGGGTAGCACCCACAGATAGAAACAGCATGTTATGTTGTGCAAGCACACTGTAAATAAGACCATTATCGTGACATTCAAGCCTGTTGTTCATAATCCAATGCCTGCTCTCTGGTGGATGTTCTCCCCTCTATGGCCCTATTCTCTGCGGCTTTGGCTCGGCAGCTGTCGTGTGCTGTTGACCCTAAGGACGGCTTTGTCTGCGGTAATAGGCAATGTGTAATAAGGAGCTGAGCAGCACACAGTGTGTTTACATGAGCAGTTCTCTCCAGCCGGCTCCCCTGGAAGTCCTAATGCAGCAGTGGCAGCAGGCAGAGGGGGGCCTGGCCTGATTGCTATTCAACCTGGCAAAGGCTGGCCTCCCCGAAGCCTGCATCCTCAAGCGGCCCATGTGTGCTTTCAGAAATAGCTTATGATGCTTCAAGTAGGAAATTGAAAAAGTGTGGTAATCCCCACCCCCCTCAATGCACAAACACACACAGACACACACAGATAGCCTCTCGAAATACACACATTCACACCTCTAACACACAGAGCTATGCACGACTAAGAAATGGATTATACTCTGGCTTAATCCCCTCTCCTCCTCCTCCCCCAACTGGTGGTTGTAGTCTCAAACTGTTTAGAGATCTCAGTGCCAGATGACCAGTTAGAGAGAGGGAAATGGAAACTGCCAGCTACCTCGGCTCTGGGACTAAAGATCCATCTGTATTCTTCACTCTTTAAATTCCTTTCACTCTCTCTTTGTTTTTTGTATCCTTTTCTCTCTCCTTTTTTTACACTCTCAGACTGTGATCTGTTTTTGTTTTGTTTTTTGATTGCTTTTGTGTCTGTCCATCCTCCATCTTCCTTTTTCTGTTTGCTTTTGTTTATATATTATCATTTTCTGCCCTCTGTTATTCTGGAAGTCTTCATAATCAGACAGTAGGAGGGCAGTGCCAGTTGCACCATTTAGACATTGGGTGGTGTCTCTAACACTAATTCATGGGGATGTATCTATTTAGCTGCAGCTCAGTGATGAGGCCAGCTGAGACACCACACACAACCCCCCTGTTCCTCCACCACATACACACACACTGTATCTTCTCCCCACTTTTTATTCACTTTTCATTCATTCATTGTCTGTAAACTGCTTGTCTAATTCAGGGTTGGGGTGGGTCCAGAGCTTATCTGAAATCACTGGGCACAAGGCGGGAAAACACCCAGGGGGGACACCAGTCCTTCACAGGGTGACAGATACTCACTCACACATTCACACCTACAGTCACTTTTGAGTTGCCAATCCACCTGCCAACGTGTGTTTTGGACCATGGGAAGAAATCGGTGCACCCAGGGGAAACCCATGTGGAAACAGAGAGAACACATCAAACTCCTCACAGACAGACAGACAGAGCAGGACTTGAACCCACAACCTCTAGGTCCCTGGAGCTATGTGACTGTGGCACTACCAGCTGCACAGAATGGATCATTCTCAGCACTGCAGTGACACTGACTTGGCGATGGCATGTTTGTGTGTTGTGGTAATTAAAATCAATATAAACAATATAAGCTGTACAGAAAAGTCAAATAAGTGCAGAAGTGAAATACAGGTGTAAATAAATAAATAAAATAACTTTATAATAATAAGAGAGTGTTTACTTTGGTGACTAACAATAGCCAAGCTTCACTATAAAGGCATTATTCAACCACCCTCCTCTTAACATTTCACACTGTAGATGCTGTACTGGTCCCAGTATGAATGGATGAGACAAGACAAAGGCCTATAGCTACAGTGACATTCATTGACATTATTCCCATTTATTCAGAATTAATTAACACATGGTTCCTGTTGAAGAGATTCTGCATAATATGTATTTCATTTTCAGGACAAGAAAACTGCTGGCAGATTTTGATTATTGGGCGGTCTATGCCTTTAATGTTAGTCAGGTACAGACCTAAATTTTATATGGTAGTAACCAATAGCATTGTGTGATTTTGCTCTATAATATATTGTTGGTGACCCCTGACTACAAAGGCTATTGTGTGGTATGTGACACATAAGCTGGTGTAATGGATTTATCATTAATGTACTGCAGACATTACTGTAAACATGTAAGCCTCTATAAGGATTGTGAGACTTGCACCTGAGCTGTACTGGTTTCCCCATTATGACGTGAAGAAAATGTTGACCCCTCCAATTGCCATTGTATAATTCTCACCCTGGGTGAAAGGGGGGCTAGTGTGTGCAGGGAAACAATTGGATTACAGTCTGTAATTGTACTGTAAACTGCATGGTACATGTGTGTGAGAATTGTGTATATATATATATATATATATATATATATATATATATATATATATATATATATATATATATATATATATATATATATATATATATATATATATATATATATACACACACACAAACACACAAACACATAAACAGATAAACACATAAGCCTGTCAACATTAATCAAAAATATACTATGAAAAAAGGGAAACAGAAAGTGATTCTAGATGGTGGCAGAAACTGAACCCCACCACCCCACACTGACAAAAATTTATGCAAATAATTGCGCTTCATGGGAGATGCATTTCCATGAATATTCAGATCAATCTTGTGGCTTTTGTTTTGGGTAAGGAAATCCATCCATGCATATCCCAAAGTCATATAGCCCCCATCCATAGCACATACATCTCCTGTCGGGGCTGAACGGGAAGGTCAAGTTTTCATTTGTTAGATCAGTGAGGACTGCAGATCGGCCTCCTCTCACACATGTCACAGTGCAGCGAGAGAGCTTCATTCTGCGCCAGTCTCACCCAATCATAATCAAAATCCATCATCTTTACATGCAGGGGAGGGGGGAACACAGCTACGGTACTGCACAGCTGACACATCCTGCTCTTTCTCCCTCCCTCCCTGCTCCCTCCCTATAATTCATTCTCTCTCTCTCTCAAACACACACACACACACACACACACACATGTGAGCTATTCATGTGAGCTAAACATAGATGGCAAACACTTTTCCTGAAAAAAAGTGTAAAGGATGGAAAAAGAGAATATCATGCAGTGTGTAGAGTAAACCCTTTATACCTGTATCTGTACATGTGTGTGTGTGTGTGTGTGTTGTAATAGTTGAGTGCCCATTTATATCAGGGATGAGTGTAGAATTCAGCCTCCCTGCTTCACAAATACATAAAACGTATAAATAGAAATCCATAAATACATATGGTTGGCATTGAGCTCATCTCCGTTCTGGGATGCATAATGAATGCACTGGACAGGCAGCAAACCCTAGTGGATATCTAGCACTGGTGCTGATGGTGCTAGTAGGTGTTCTTGGTTCTCTTGGCTGTTGTCATATGGAGGTTTTTCCTCATATCTCAAGGAGCTTCCCTTAACTGCCTAGGTGAACCTCTGTTTATGGGCCGAGACACTAAATAATGAGGCCCACCACCACCAGTTCTGCCAGTAGATAGGCCTGTTGACAGAAAATGTAGAGCAGTCAAGAGAAGCCCAGGACAGACCTCCAGAAACAATATATTTAAAGGCCATACACCACATTTATACCCATATTTATTCTCAAAAATAAAAACTCTACAACCACTGAAAACCTTCAGTCTCTGGCTGCTTTCTTGCTCTGACCCATACAACAATGGAAAACTAAATTAATTTTAGCAATATATATATATATATATATATATATATATATTTTTTTTACTGAAATCAGCTTTGAACATACAAAACACCTCATTCTTATCCACCACTATAATCAAGAGATTTTTCTGCATACGACAAGGCAAACAGGACAGACGCCAGCATGCCATTAAGCAGGTGGGTGTAGAGTGCCATTATTTCTTTTTACGCCAATTAAACACGGCACATCTTCAAGAGCTCTGCCAAAAATAAGCACTCAGTAAATACGCACAGGCAGAAAACTTTTCGTTTGGTGGCGTCTATCTGGGGTGAGGATGAGTAATTAGGAAATGAATAATAGCTTCCATCGTCAGCCTGCCTCATGAGTAAACAAAGTCGCAAGCAGACGTTCTGTCGCTATACCATAAGAAAAATTAATTTACAAAATACCATTAAAAAATTAACTGATAATATTGACCTTTAAAAAGTTCAAAGTTCAAAAGTACAAATACATTTAAATAGATTTGTGAGTAAATGCCGAGCACAATATTTCTGTAAGAGTTCTGTAAGAATTTTAAATAAAAGTGTGAGTTGTTGTAAAAAAAACCCTCAATTTTAAAAAGTAAAATGTTGCCTCATAATGCAAAGGACAGACTGAGGGACAGACCAAAAATATGTGAATTTTCTGCAGGGATGAGGACAAGCTTAAAAAAAAATTCTGGTTTAGAAAATTAGCTTTAAATTAGCTTTAACAAGGCCAGGCAAGTCTAATTGTGCTGCATAGCCTTCAGCTGCAAAGCATTTGCTACTCAGGTGTTACAGACATTTCAGTAAAGTAATTCATAGAGGTGTAAAGTACACATCCTCTTTCTTAATGTCCTTTGGCGATATTCACAATTTTACAAAAAAGTTCTGAGGATATTTCCTCACCATTCCCTAGCTCTCCAGTCTGTTTGCATGCTTGAAACTGATCTAATGTGTTTACAGAGCCCTAGTGTCTGGTACGCTAGGCATTCCCTGTCTTCCCATGGTAAAAAAAAGGCATTTTGGAGGATTTTAGGCAATTTAGACAGAACTTGAACTGTGATTAGGTTATTGCTCTATTTTTGCTCCATAGGTGCTTAATATAGATTTTTTTTTTTACTACAGATGGAACTAACTCTACATTCTGGAGAGCGCTAACTGCATGTGAATGCTAAATTTCTACAAAACTAAACAACTCAAGTTCCAAATGGGTTTTGTGGTAATTCAAACAATGAATAAAAACTTACAGACTACAAAACCTTTCCCCTCAAACATACTGTTCCACATAAATAAAAAAATAAATAAATAAATATAGAGCTTCTGAACATAAACAAACCATTGAACAACATTTATAGACAATTGTAGACATAGGTAATATACTATACATCATGTGACCCTCAATAATTAAAGGGTACATTTCTAACAAAAGATTTCTAAATATATTCTATTTCTAAATATATATAATTTGATGCCTGCAACAAATTCCAGTTTGGGACAGAAGCAAAATAGTGAATATTTTATAGAAATCTACACTATATATAGAAAAATACACTATAAGCAGGTGAATATTAAAGTTATAAAATGATCAATCATTATAGTGTCAATCCTGAAGGCAAAGAAAAGCTGTTGTTTATCCTTTAATGCTATGTTTTATGAGATAATTGTCAAAGAGTTCAAACAACATTTTTCAATGCAAGATTGGAAAATAATTATGTATATTATCATCTATTGTACTTAATATTGTGAAATGCTTCAGGAAATCTGGAGAAATACCAGCCCATGTAGGATAAGGCTGGGCACTAATGTTGAAAGGGAATGACCTTCAAGCCCTGAGATGACACCTCATAAGACATTGTCATGTTACATGTCATGTCATGATAAATATAGCCACAGGGGTTTGGGAGTTCTTTAACAAACTGTTGTCACTTAACTGTGTGAAATGTTACTTAATGCTTAACTGCAAACTGTTGTCACCTACTGCATCAAGAAATGCAAATGGAGACTATTATGCAAACAGAAAGTAATACATCACCTCTTTGCAGAAAGGGCCCAAGTTCCTATCAAGTGGTCCACAATACATATGTGCTGTGATCAGAGGACTCTGTGTTTCAGCTTGTATTCATAAAACAAGAAAATTGTCTATGTTGATGCTAAAAGGAACCATCCTGTTATCAGTGAGAGGTGTAAATGCAAACATCTGTCATGGTGTGAGGCAAATATTGGGTATTTAAAGACATTATCAAGTTGACATCTTTTCCTGGGAAGTACATGGTTATTTCAGCAAGAAAATGCCAAGCCTCGTTTTGTCCAATCAACAACACTGCTTCCTTGACAGATTGGGTGCTTGACTCACAGGCCAGATTGACTGTAGTCCAGACTACAGTCCAGACATGTCTCCTAAGGCACATCAAGAAGAGGAGAATCAACTTATTTCTGTGGTTTTGTTACATTATTTTATAGAAAATCAGATTCTTGGTAAGTTACATTTGTTATATATACACTATATATACTACTGAATATTTGAAACTGATAAATTTATACTAAAACTATTTGTTTTGTTGCAATAGTATGTTCTTAAATATATTTCAATATTTTTAAGTGTACATCATTTTCACAAAAAAACCCTGGAAGATTGTGGTATTATTTTACTGCCCAACCTAGGCTAATAAAAATGATGTCATACCCAGTCATAAAATTCTTCCTCTTCTCATTCACATAACAGTGCTTTTCTGCCAGTGTTGGAGTAGTGTCACTCCAGTGCAAATTCCGAAAGCTTCTCTGGTGCTCCATTTAGGACACCAACCCATAACAAATGACAATTTAGCATTTTTTTTTTAAGTGTGTACCTTTACATTATGTATACCTTTAAACGAGTCTTTATACACAAACATATATTTTACAAAAGTTTGAAAGAATATTGCTTCCAAATAAGACTCTTAATATATATTTTAATATATATGCTCCAGACGTTACCCATAGGAGCTGTATGTGTAAGTGCAAATATCCATAACATTTGTCCCAGATATTATCCAGACTTTATCCTGCAAGTGTCTGATAGAGCTGATAGTGTTTCAGAGAATCTGGCTGTATCTCTTGTATATGCTGACCAGGTGCGGCCCCATGTCAAAAGCATGCTGCATGTTTCCAGCTGAGAGAATACGCCTGACACACACACAAAAAATCTCCTGTTGTGTACTATTTATCTGAAAGGACAACTCCAGAACATTTCTGGACCTGAGTGTTTCTAGAGTGCATATTGTCATTCTCCAAACAAACCATTTAACTCTCAGTTTTTGTCCATTTTTTTGTGAACCGCTCTCCTTCACATTGTGTGAAAGTTTTTTTAGTAGACCAATAGAAATAGAATCTTTTTACATTGACTTTTTAATTATAATGTAAGATCACCCCTTCCCCCCTCCCCCTTCTCCCATTTCTCCCATAAAGTTACTATTTTGGAGATACATATTTTTATTTTGAACAGCTATAATATGAGAAAATGACTTAAGACAGGCTTTGTGGCACCTACATATTTAGCACCCAGAAAGTGAACAGTAATTTTGGAACCCCTGGAACTTAAATCATTTGCCAAATGAAATAACTGTATAGTGTAAGGAGTCTTGCATAAGGAATAAAATGTAGCAAGGTTTGCTTTCCCAGGCAGGGAAGTGAAAACTAAATTAAAAATGAGTCTCTCATGCTCATGTTGTGATCAGAATAAACCACTGAGCTTGAAGGAGGGGTATCACTATAGCAGTGCAACATGCTTTGCTGCAGGCACTATGTCTAAAACTTTAAACTTAATTAATGAAGTGTTTTAATTAAGAAACTTTTAGTTAACCTTAAAGTCACATGCAATAAAAAAAAATCGTTGGTCCTTGCTTCCTCCAGGCACTTTAAATTGCCTTAGATTTTCCCCAAAACCAACCCTATTCAGCAATCACTTGCATCCCCTCCCCTACACAACCACTCACCCTCCACACAAATACATATATATATATATATAAGCTAATAATTCTAAAACTTTTATACTTATGATCTCTTCAGTAGACTTCTGGCAGTGGTTTAATCTGTTTCTGTTGTCTGTTTAGTATGGGTCAATAGTGTTTGGCTCTAAGAATCCAGTCTCGTCCTGCATAGCTGGAGCATGAGGTGCCTGAGGTGGCACTAGAGGTTGAGAGTACAGAGAGAGAAAAGGAAACACACACACACACACACACACAGGGAGAGAGAGAGAGAGAGAGAGAGAGAGAGAAAAGGAAACACACACACACACACACAGGGAGAGAGAGAGAGAGAGAGAGAGTACAGAGAGAGAAAAGGAAACACACACACACACACACACACAGGGAGAGAGAGAGAGAGAGAGAAAGTCGACAACGAGATGTGTTATTCATTCTGGAATTAACAACGTGCTATTCAGAATAAGCTTGTTAGCTAGATAATGTAGAGCCAAGGAAATAAAGCGGCGAGGTCTGGGAGGGTGCAGCCAGAGCGGAGCGGAGCGGCAGGATAATGGGAGCTCTTACAATCTGCTGGCTGATTAATCAAGCTCTGCAGTAGCGCTCCTGAAACACAGCACACACACACACACACACACTCCTGCTTAGAACACACTCTCACGCTTTGTTCAAGCAGCCACAGGCACGCTCCACTATAAACCACGCTACCAGGGTTACAAAGCCGCACGCACCCTGCTCTTTACCTCTATGCTGGGACAAGTAATGAATCTGGCGCTGAAAAATAAACAACTTGTATATCTGAAGGCTGTAGAACGAAAAGGGAAGGGGTAGCAGGGCAAGTGCGTGATTTAAACAGAGCAGTAATTCTTAGGAGGTCTCAGATTTACTATATAAAATTTACTTGGGAGTAAAGATAACAGTACAGTTTTAAAATACTCCTCACGCAATCTCATGGCAAAACAGAACATATGTCCTAGAATTAATGCATTCATGACCAAATATTATGGGATTGGTTGGCACATGCTATTAGGATGGTTGGACCAACAATAGATACAATGGTGTTATACAATGGAGAACAATGTATAAAACATCTGTATCTAAGTGAAAGTAGAGACATCCTTTGTTCAATATAATTGGAGTAAAAACATATAAACTTAGCACAAAAGTAAGGAAATTTGTGTTTGGATGATTATTTCTTTGTAGTAACAATGCTTATTGGCGATAATGCTTATACTGCTGGAAAGCCTGTTAATTTCCCTTTTGAATGGTGCCACATTTGTAAGGAACATGTATTTGTGGGATGAGCAGCAAGTTGAGTATGTGGGCTGCACCCATATTTGCCAAATCTTTTCTGCCATTGCCAAACAGCTTATATTGCTGTTGCTATTGACATTTGGGCTTGGGCTTCTGGTACCTGATATGCACCTGACTGGCAGCACCTGTGAGCATGGGCCCTCCTACCATGGTCAGTAAGTGTCTGCTCCAAGAATCGGTATTCTACAATTGTCTGATTGTCTGTGATAGGGCAACTTCAAGCTGGTGTTCTGTAAAACCAAGTTATTTGGAGTGAGCCCTAGTACCATCTCCAAATTGAAGGCCAAGTTCCATATAATGGGGGATGTCAGAGACAGGCCGCAAAGTGGGTGTCCCAAGAAGACGACACCCCAAGAAGATCATTTCCTCACCCTGTCAGCACTTATGTACCATAGGCTGTCTTCTACAGATTTGCGCTCAAGGTTTGCTGGACGACATGGCCGACGGCTCTCTGCCCAGACAATCTGGAATTGATTGCACGCAGCCAATCTCCAGTCTCATCGTGCTGCCAGGAGGCCTGCCATGACTGCCCTCCACCCTCAGGCCCATTTGCGCTGGTGTCTGCAACACATGCACTGGAACCTGAACATGAGGAGGAACGTTATGTTCAGTGATGAGTCCAGATTCTGCTTACGGCAGTTGGATTGTAGGGTCAAAGTGTGGAGAAGATGCAGAGAATGCTGTGCTGATTGCTGCACCGATAGAAAAACATCTTTTGGTGGAGACAGTGTGATGATGTGGGGTGGAATCTCCCTCACTGGAAACTATGGATCTCTCCAGGATGACAATGCTCGCCGCCACAGAGCAAGGTTTATAAGAGACTACCTCCAGAATTTGGGAGTGGAGAGGATGGAATGGCCTGCCAGCTCCTGACCTGAACCCCATTGAACACTTGTGGGATCAGCTTGGGCGTGCTATTCGTGCCACAGTGAACAACACAACCACGTTGTCTGACTTGCGACATATGCTGGTTGAAGAATGGGATGCCATACCACAGCAGTGTGTGACCAGGGTGGTGACCAGCATGAGGAGGAGGTGCCAGGCTGTTGTGACTGTGTATGGTTCTTCCACACGCTACTGAGTCTCCTGTTTGTTAAATGAATAAATTGTTAAATTGCCAATATGTCTTGTTTCTTCAAACTTCAATCATCCAGTCCAGCAAACACCAAATGAGTCAATGGCAGGATAAGCTGTTTGGCATAGGCAGAGAGAATTTGGCAAATTTTACATGAATTTAACCCATATAACTCAGCTCTACTGCTCATACCACAAATGCATGGTCCTTACACATGTGGCACCATTTAAAAGGGAAATTAAGACTTTCCAATGGTATAAGATTTATTGTGAAGAAGCATAGTTACAACAAAGAAATAATCTACCAAACACAAATTTCCTTTCTTTTTGTGCTATGTTTCTGTATAATGTGTGTGTGTGTGTGTGTGTTTTCCATACAAAGCATCAACAATTTGGACGTCTCAGGATTACTTTGGCGAGTGCACACATTTGTATTTACAGTAGGTTCCAGAGCAGGGATTGTGTAATCAATGAGCATATGAAGTAGATACACTTTTAAAAATAAAGGTACCATAGTAGTTTTTGGGATTTTTGGCACCAAAGAACCATTCATGATTCTGTAAAGAATTTTTTAGTGGAAGAAAGGTAGCTTTAACCAACTTTATATCATCATCCCAGACATTCTCACTTCTCTTTGATTTACTCTAAACTCTATGTGAACTCCTCCACATAGTGCAAAGATTCTGCACTAGCTAAAGCTTTGTCCTACAACTGTGTACTAAACCAAAGAACCATTTAGAATGCTTTTTTTGTATGAAAGTTATGTAGCCTTTGGGAGTGCCAGTTTAGTACAGGCAAAATGCCAGCAATATAGTCAAATGAAGCAGGCCTGATTGGATTGTGATTGATTATTTCAGCAGCTCTCTGCCTGGTGGTTGATGCATGATGGAAAGGATGCTGACCCCACAAGCTGGGACCATCAGTCTGGGTTAACAGAAAAGGGCAAAAAAAAAAGGATGATTAGACCTGTAAGATTTTCAGCAAGTGATACGGTTTTTGAATAAATTCGATTGTGCAGGTTTGGTATCTCTATGCTTTAACTGTGTTTACTTTCATGCAGTTAGCACTCTTCCAAATTTACAATCAGTTCCATCTACAGCAAAAATAACTCCTCTCGGTTTATGTTTTTTCAACATTTGGAGGCCTTTAAAAACCTCCAGATGCCATTTATCTCCCATGAGCAGAGGGAGAGAGAGAGCTTAGCATACCGGACCGAGACACTTTATTTTTTTACCCATTTACAGACACTCGGGCTTCATAAACACATTAGACCAATTTCAAGCACTGAGAGAGACTGGAGAGCTAGCACATGGTGAGGAAACCTCTCCAGATTTTTATTAGATTATTTAGATTGCTCTTAATTTCCTTATAATTTGGACATACAGTTCCAAGAATAAAATGTTAAATGATATAGCACCTTCATATCTGGCACTGTGCAAGAGATTTATAGTAATGTTATAGGGGAAATGATTCGGTTTACAATTTTCCCTTACAAGAGAGTAATGTGCTCTTCTGCAATATTTCCCAAGTAATAAAAAGCCTACAAAACACATTAAATACAGGCTTGTTGTCCATGTGTCATACAAACACATATACATGTTGTAAGTTGTTGTTTCTGTAGTAGTAGTAGTAGTAGTAGTAGTAGTAGTAGTAGTACTGTAGATGGTTTTGTAAGACAAATCTACAAATTTCAGATTTCCTGAAAAAAAAAGAAGACCAAACTGGCTCTTCTTCAGTACTGCATCAAGGTACTCTTCAAAGAACATTTATGTTTAAAAGTGCACTGCATGTACAACTGCTGTACGTTTATGTGATTTTGCCAAACAGGAAAAAATAAATTGCGTATCATGTGCTGGCTAGTGTTGGTGATGATGGAAACATTTGGAGCTTTTTTCAGCATTCCTCATGCAGTTGAATATAAATCAGAATGGGTCTGTGATTATGCATCTCCCTTTGTCCCAGCAGTGATTTCCAAATTCTCTTGCTAGCCTTTGCACCCTAATACTGAACCCCCCCACAGCTACAGGCCCAGACTGAACAGGGCCGTCTGCTAAGAAAGAGAGCGCAGGATGAGGACAAGCAGCAGCAGGAGAAAGGGGAAAGGCTTTAGAACAGGGAGGCTTTAGCTGGGAGAGCTGCTCGTTTTGGCCCAGTCACAGCTGCAGGCTGTTACAGAACTCCTCAAACACAACAGAGTCAGAACATGTCCAGAGCTGAGGACGGCACCATGCCAAGTTACCAGAGGCCATCACCCATACAAGCCATGAGAGGGCACAAAGAGTACAGGACTGGAGGAGTAAGAGCAAAGTGGAAAAACTCAGGGAGCAAGTTGCAGATGTTGAGCATGCACCAGCGGTCAAAAGTGAAATTTCAAATGAGATATTTTCACAAAGAAAAGTGAATTTCTCAAAAAATAAAAATCCTCTTCAGGGAACACAATTATGCACAATTTCTCCTTATATTAAAAATGTAAAAACATTTAAATTATGTAAATTATATATAAAAAAAATCCATTCACTTTTGCACAGGCAGTGTTCGACTCGGGGAATAGAGTCCAGTTTTAGAAATTCACCATGTAATAGTGCATTGCTCAAAGTTTAAATTGGTTCAAGCACAAGTGGGAAAAGAAACAAATTAACTATGAAATAAATCCTCCAGGAAAATTAGGACACATTTTTTAGATCTCAGGGGAAAAAAATAAAGCTGTAAACCTATACTTCTCAGAAAGGCAGTAAGTGGTAAGGAGCAATGTGTCAGCATGCTAAGCTCCCTGTGGTGAAATCATGGCTTGATGCAAGAGCAAAGGAAAGCACAAGCATTCACTCTCTCCCTCTCTCCGTCTCTTTAAACATGCTCTGACAGTAAGTGTTATTTAAAGAAGTCCAATTATGCATAATTCTCAACATAATCTGTCTATCCACTTTCATTAACTTGAGTTTATATTTAAAGGAACTTCGGATGAGGAGTGACAAGAGTTTGCACACACGGAGGTGTGTGTTCTTGAGTAGGGCAACAGCGCTCTCTGGTGTCTGGCTGCTCTTCCCACAGAAGGAAACTAAGAGGAACGCCAATATTGCCTCTTGCTTTCAAGCTGCTGAATAAATGCTTTGTAGTGGCAACATTACTTGTGTTGCCTTTCTTCCATACAGCTAAACAGATTAACAAAATCCAGTCCACATGCGAAATGCATTTCCCTGGCCTTTTAAAAATGCCTACTGTGAATCTGTCGCAAAGCAGAGAATAGAGGACATGTTTGTTTTAGAAAATTAGGCGTATCTATAGAAAATACTATAGATCTCTCTCTCTCTCTCTCTCTCTCTCTCTCTCTCTCTCTCTCTCTCTCTCTCTCTCTCTCTCTCTCTCTCTCTCTCTCTCTCAACATTAGAAAAGGGACATTGGTGGCTTCTTTTAACATAAGTGCAATGAATGGAGGATGCACTTTCTTTAAGGATGTAGTCCTCAGCCCGGAGTAGTGAGATTCAAAGTGTGTAAAAACTAGGGCTAATGTGTAAAACTTTGGTGAACCCTTTTTGTAGTTCTATTATTTTGTAGTTCTACAGCAGTTAGAGCTGTTGAGGTGATACAAGGCTAGAGTGGACAATGATCGGTTTGAGGTAAGAGATTGTGGCATTTGTCTGCATAGTCCTGTATATGGTGTGTACATTTATATTATTAATAATAGTTGAGCAGTTACACAGTCTGTTGATGACTGAACTGATCTATTACACTTTGGGGTTGTGCTGCAGCCAGTGCCACTGGAAACATAGACAGCACAGGTAGACAAACCAATGAATTCCACTAAATATTTGCATGTTCAGGACGCAAACTTGACACAGTCAGGACCCTGGAACTGAAGAACTGTGGTCATGAGTGGGAGCAAGTTAGTCTATTAGTTCAACTGATATGTTCAACTGAAAATGTTCAGCTGATTTGAAAGTTTCTAGGCAAACCAATGCTCCTGTGATGCCTTTGTGATGCTCTTAATTATGTTTTTGCTTCCCCATGTCTTTATCATAAAAACATTCCAAGTGGTTTTGGTGGGAATATATAGCCTTTTTTTGTAAAACTGACCAGATATGAAATTTATGGGCACCAACTAGGGATGGGAGGTATCCATGTTTTTCATACCGTCTGAAAATACAACTTGGTATACAATATTACCATGGTGAGTTGTGGGGGACACTGTCAGGCTGCACTGAGCCTCATATCTGTGAGCACAAAGTCGAGTGAAAGGCTTTCTGCATGTTTGTGCTGTGCAATTAAGCTCAACAGTGCACATCGACACGTGTTAACCCTGTTTCTGAGAGAGCAACGTGCAGCTAAAAACTAAGCAAAATAATAAGCCATTTGTGGCTTAGCACACAACTGCAGATGATTTTCCAGCTAACTCCACTTCAAAACACACATATTTAGAGGATAAAGCCTCATACCTGTGAGCATAAAGTAGAGTGAATGGTCTTCTGTGTATTTTCTGTTTTCAGCTTCATTCCACTCTCTTTTAACCCAAACTCAGTGCTAAACCCACAACTGCAGAGGGCTACTGGGCTTATGTTTTTTTCCGCCACCTGTTTTCAGAGTGTAACATCAACAGTCTGTGAGCTCCCAGAGTGCCCCCTCCCTGTGGCTCTCTTAAATGCACATGAATTAAGACTTTGGCCTTGTAATTAGTTAGACACACAATAGAAATTTGAGACACCACACACGTCATGATTTTGAAATACTGCCCTTATTTTGAAACACCGCCCTTATTTTGAAATACCATTTACATTTTTAAATACAGTGGTTTAAGTTATTATCATTATACCGCCCAACCCTTGCACCAACAATTCAATTCCAAAGTCTAATAATAGTGAGGGACTGTTGCCAATACAGAAATAAATGTACTTTGCTTTAAATAAATAAATAAATGTTGTAAGCCAAAACACACTTCTCAGGACATATTTTGCATTTGTGAATTATATTCATGTAAAATACACGTTTTGATGATTTTTAAATAAATTCAAAACACTTCTGAGATATGGGACTTTTCATAGAAATTTGGAAGGTCCTGGTACCATAACTGTAGACAGACCAGTGCTGTCAAAACCTACATCCTAGACCAGACTACATTTCAATTGATTCATAGGGCTGTCGCTGTTATTGACCCACATGGAGGTATGAGGTAGAGATTTGTTTAGACAGCTAAACTTTTCTACTGTCAAGTTGGGCAGTTAACCAGCTGCTTCTATCTGTAAAGCTCATCTGTTTAGCTTCTGTAGCTAACATAGCCCATGATAATAACAGAGGAGGTGGGATGGTTTTTTCCAGTTGCATAATTGGATCCACCAGCTGCGGGTGTGTTTGTTTATGTGTTTATTTAGCTCAGTGAGAATAACAGAGAACAGAATGGCTCTAGTTTATGGCATGGTGTCTTTATTTGGCTCTTCCAAAACCAGTCTTATTTCTTATGTTAAACCCTGCTACTCCTTTGCAATTAAAGTAAAGACTGCATGTTTCTAATACATAATTCAAGAGCATGTGAGCACGCATGCTAATGAGTTAATGCATTCTTGCTGCCGTTGCAATTAAGAGAGTACATGCAGTAATGGAGGACAGAATGTGAATGCCAAGCTGTTTCGGAAAGGTGGCTGGAACTGTCACTCCCCAGAACCTCTCCTCATTACGGCTATTTAGATTTTACAGAACATGCAGTGCTGGAAACATTTGTGGCTAGGAGGTTTGCTAGTCAGTGTAAAATGATTCTAGTAATGGTTCATTCACAATAATGTGAACTGAGCTTTGTTTTAGGTTGTGCATTATGGATAAGTCACATAAATAAAACAGTGACACCAATGGCTGTCCTATACAGTTTTTTAACTAGAAATATATGCTATTTTAACATTAACTTAAACTTCAGCCCTGTGCTGAACCTTTAAAAACAGAGAGAAAAATGTCTTCAGGTATCAGATTGTTATGACAATTACTGTTTTTGATTCACGCAAATATAAAACTCAACTAAAAAGCATAAGAAGCAGCTCAATAAAATCACATATTCTAGGCCTTAAGCATACAAGAGAGAAACAAGTCAACTTTAGGTAAAATTCCATGTAAAAACCTTGATTTATGAATGAGGAGTCTCAGGGTGCACATGCTCGATTGCACATGACAGTCAGTTCATCTGGGAGATGACTGATTGGGTTTCTCTTGCAGTGTGTGTTTCATCTCAGCAGAACTGTTTGGGTTTGAAACCTCCTGGTACACAGCATCCATTTTGCATGCCACATGCCGACCTGCCGCAAGGAGTCTATTTATCTACTGTACCTCCTGATTACTATCATTTATACCCGCTCTTCCTCACACACACAAACCGTTATTATTAGAAACCTGCCGCGATAATCACAGGCATGCTAAGAAATCACTATCTGAGCATTCGTTTTCCCCCTTGGCAACAGTGGCTCATGGAAAAAGATAAACAGCAAGAGAGGGAGCAGGTGAACGAGAGGGCATTTCTGCTCACGTTCTGTGTTTGTATTTTAGTGGCTCAGAATCAATCTGTCCCTCTGGTTTATTCCTCTTCATATCAGGCCATGGGCTCCTTCACCCACCATCATCCGTCACAAGACCCCAGCAACTAGAACATGCAGGGGTCAATCTAACATTCTCTTGCCCCTACTGCTTCAGAGAGCCACTGCCTCCATGCCCCAAAATCCAACCCAATCCAACAGTAGAGGAGAGGGTTTAGCCCACTAATGAACCCAGTCTGAGCCCGCAAACACAGGTGGGCCTCCCAGGTCACACGCTTGTAATTGGATAAAAGATAATCCTCAAAAGCCATTACCACACATGGCCTGATATGAAAAATCATGGCCGAGCCATCACCATGAGATGTGCATAATTAAGCTGCGGCACACTTCAGATGCCCAAAAGAGCTCATTTTAATTCAACATTAAGAATTAATTTGCACTAAAACACTTGTGGAGCAGGAAAGCAAGGCTCAGTGTGATTAGATTTATGGCCATGTGTGGAGACAAACGGAAAAGGAAACTTATAGGCATCTTCCCAACTGCACACTAAACTGAAAGTCTTCTGCTCTCAGTTTAATCAGATCACTAAATATTAGCTGTGGAATTCCAGTTACACAAAAGTAGTACAGTGATCTTGTCAGAAACAAATTTGTATTAGAAAAAAAGTCATTCTGTTTAATTAATTAGATCTACTGATGTTCTTGACTGATATCACAACCAGAATTATGTGGGCATAATAGTTACGAATACGCTATGAATGCCATGTTTCAGTTAAATCAAATAGAAAAGACATAGACCAGGAGTACTCATTTAAAATTCAGTGATTTGCAGTTGCTTAAATTTCTTCCCTGAAAAGATCCACACAGCAAGATTTGTGTGGTGTCTCATAGCGGCAATTGATATTACTGTTTTGATTAATTTGGTTCAGATCACTTAAGACACACTGGTTTAGAACTAGCTGCAGGAAGATTGAATATACCACTTTGACCCTCTTTAAAAATGGGGTTTCCTGCATCACCCTCATGTCATCACCCTCGTGGTTCTCTTGCTCTCACTAGTGAATGTTTCATGAATGTTATTTAATCAATCTCAGTAATTTATCATAAAAATCTCCCTTATAACTGGATAGAAGCATCACTGATCTAAAGCAGGCCTGGATTAAAACACTACTTGACAAACAACAGCTTTCTGAGAACTAACTAAAATTACAAACCACTTTCACAGCTCTCCACTGCTCTCAGCAACGGTGCAGTGAATCCACAGGTTAAATGAACACACATTTTGGGGCTGTCTGAATGCAAATGCTTGTTACAGCTGCAGCCAAATTAAGTTAGAAGGCTGCTCATCTCTGCAGCACTTGAGAAAATCAGAGGTTTATGATGTGAGTCCATTTCAGTCTGCATTAGTTTCAAATGCCTGGTCACATGGACGAGAGGTTCAACAGTTGTGGAGAAGCTGGTTGGGGTGGGTGGTGGTGTGTGTGTGGGGGGGGGGTGGACAAGGTTCACAACCCATGCTTCAAACATTCATTAATTGCTTCAGCAACTAATCTGGAAAACAATTAGTGTTTGCAAGGCAAGTGCCTTCCAGTTCAGCAGGAACAATGAGTAACAATGATGCAAGGGGACATGCACATGCAAATATTTCTTAGAGCATTCAACAGCAGCAAATGAGGTCGCATAGGCTACAAATAATTGAAGGTTTTGCATGCATTGCTTGCATTGAAGTGCAGCTGCTGATGTTCCACTAAACTGTGATAAGAAGACATACAGCTGATACACACACATGCATACACTTTCACAATGATATACAGGGCACGGTAAAAAGTGATTGAGTTCCATATTTTTCCAGCAGAGCATGTGATATTTGATGTTGAGAAATGCTGTTACTACATGGCATGTTATGTGTCCAATGCAATTAAACATAAATAGAGGTAACACTATAAATCATGATTGTTTATTGACAGCAATACCTGTATTCTGTATAATGACATTTAGAGTCTAAACTGCCTTTTAAAGCAACTTAACTTCAGCATTAAGAGTCAACTGTTTAACAGAGTATTACACAGGAATGTACTGTTATTTTCAAAATTTATTTTCATCCTTATTCTGGGTAGGCTCCGGACCCACAGTGATCCTGAAATGGATAAGTGATGACAGACAGTGAATGAATGAATGTTCATCCTTTGCCCTTATTTGCCTACAAATTTGAATATTTTTATGACAAATGCTTTCAATTTATCAGAGAACAAACCAGACAATATTCTATTTTCCTAAGAACACCAGCAGCTGCTTTGTTTCATCTGAGTAATTTTATAATAATGTTTCTTAGTAATGGCTTTTGACATCTCCATATCCTCAAAATGGTAATTGTCATAGCTTCATTTTCCTCTTACCTTTCAAAATGAAAGTCATAGGTACTGTTTGCATGCCAGTGCCAGTTCTGGTAGTCTACCAGGTCTTACATGGTAGTTAGAAGTTTCATTATATGTATACATCTTCAAATCCACGCTGTCCAATAAAAAATGTGTGTCTCCCAAAATAGTACCTTTACAGGTGAAGGAAAAACCTTCTAAACTTCAATGGAAGTCAAAGTAAAAATATTATATTCCAAATAATTTTGGAGCATTTCTATTGGTTCATTCATCATGAAATTTTCACACAGTGTGAAGGACAGCTGCTGCATTCAAGTGAGTTATTAAACTAAGAGTGGAGATAAAATTTTTTAATTGGACAGCAAAGAAATGATTTTGAAAATTCAGTTCTCTTCTGAGGTATCACTGCAGAATGAGCTCAGGGTAACTTGGTGAGTCAGATGAGGGCAGGGTCCTGTATTGATCCAGTAGAGCAGGAAGAGATGCCACGATCGCTGCCATAGTGATTATGCACAGACTGATATCCCCCCTCACTTAGCAGCTTCATGTTTTCATCAGGGCTCATTAAAAAACAATGCTGGAGTGAGCCTATCTTGCTGTTTGCTGGTTGACTGCACCATAAAAGTCAGGACCTCATCACTCCCAATTGAGTGATAAGCCCACACACAAATTGGAACTGGTTCGATTATCCCTTGCTGTTAAAAAAAAAAACCCTCAACACCTCTGCCTTTCTCACACTCTTTTTCTGTCCTCCAGCAGGACTTTAAGCAGGAGCCTCAATAAAAGCTGCAGCCAAGTCTCTGCAAGACCCTTTCAGACCTTGACCTGTGAGGTGCTCACACACACACATACACACATATGCATGACAAACTGACAGTGTGAGGTCCACTCACAAATCCTGAAGTATTTAAAAGCCCCCAGGCAGCATGGTGTGTGCATAAATTAAGTAGAGCAAGGGAATTAAACAGCGTTGTTGTTGAATGCTAACATAAGTAGGTTTCTCCAACAGAAAAATACGGCTGGAGGGTTGCTGTACTGACACTGCGAGACAACACATGAGTTATAGTAGACAGCACCTTGCAAACAATTACAATTTCATTAACTGGTGATGGCTAACTCAATGCTTAGGCTGCATTTCTTATTATTCTGATTTTGTTATTCATTGTATCATGACAAATTACAACTGAAATATATCTGAAAAAACTGTTGACCTTTTTTTTGTATCTAATACTATGTATGTACTCTAATTTATTTTATAGCAGGACTTTAATGGATAATCCCACTGGTACTTTAACTAGATTACTGGCCAGATTTAATGAAAGAACCATGAGTTCTTAAGTTTCATATGATCATTACACAAAGCACGTTATGGTACTGCCATAAACAAAGGAAGAGAAATATGATATAGGTCTTTCTACTCTCTAATGTCTTCATATGATGTATATGGAAATGTCATAAGAAAAATGCCATCAAGACTAGTAAACAGAGCTTGTTTGGAAGAACAAAACCCTGCCCCCACCGCAAAAAAAAAAAAAAAAAAAGGCATGAAACCAGCTGAGGAAAAGAGAGGGTTATCTCCACCTTTTGTGTTTGTTTGTTTATTGATTAGATGAGATGAAGGCAAGTCAGACTTTGTGCTGTAGAAAGTGGGGCAATCAATCGTGGTTGATAAGGCCAAATAAAGTCTGAGCACTTGCTGTCATTCTGAGTTGTCTGTACAGATAATGAGAAAATCACCTTCGTCATTTTTTCCTGGGGAAGAATTCAGGTAAATATATGGGCACTTTTTACCAATGCCCAGGAGCTTGTACCCCTTTAACCCACGCATAGGCAGTGTCTTTAACTTTAAGTCTCACGCGCATCTGATTTGGTTATAACAAAATAATTATATAACACATGGAAATGAAAATCACCAGCAAACATGAAAAGCATTCACATATCCAACACACTGCCAAGAAAGTTCACGTTACTGCTGCTTTTTAACTGAAATAATGCGTTTGGAAAGGGTTTGCTACACGGGAAACGTCTCGTTTTACATACGCATATTTGTACAAACTGCTTCTTTAAAAAAATAATAAAAGCTTGACTGTGGCAATGGCTGATAGTGAGGCGATATCAATGTCGTTTGGTGTGTTCTCCCTGTGTCTGTGTTGGTTTCCTCCGGTTCCTCCAACTCAGATCTGCTCCCACAGTCCAAAAACACACGTTGGCAGGTGGATAGGCGACTCAAAATGTCCATAGGTGTGAGTGAATGTGAGAGTGTGTTTTGCCCTGCAAAGGACTGGCGCCTCCTCCACCTTGTGCCGAGTGATTCCGGGTAGGCTCCGGACCCACCGCGACCCTGAACTGAACAAGCAGTTACAGATAATGAATGAATGAATAATTTTAACACATGACCACCAGGAGTTCCTCAATTGCAAATGTGTTCATTTCAAGAGAGTTTGTTGTGCTTGCATCGCAGTAGAAACTTTAGGTTATTAACAAACCATGCTCTTAAAGGCTACTTTCATGGTTTTAATCAAAACCACTTTTTATAAAAAGTCTGAGAATGTTTCCAAACTATTTGCTAGGTCCCAAATCTGTTTGTGTGCTAGACAGGTGGGTAATATTGACTTATTTTTGCTGTTACGTATTACTTAACGTTAAATGTCTCCACGTTCAGGAGATGGATAAGTGCATTACCAAACGTGTTACAAATAACTTTAGTTACAAATGAGTTTCTGTGGTAATTCAACAGTAAATAAAAACTTACCGGCAAGTTAAACTTCAGCCACATACAAACAACAGTCAGTTTTTCATCCTCAAACAAACATATTTGATGTACCTTAAAATGATGTACCATAAAAGACACAGAGTTTGAATATAAACCAGATAGAACAATTTTCCCTACAATCGTAGACGTCCCCTTTAAGTAGTTTATGTAGTATTTAATATAAACACAAATAAATATATAAACACACACATGAACTTTGTGGGGACATTTGTTTTCATCAAATATTTTTTTTAACTCGAGGCACGGTAAATAGTGGTATAATACTCTTCAGCAAAAACAAGCATAATATCTAGAATATTTCATGACTGAAGCAAAATGTTCTTCATGTGACCATGCACCCATATTAGATTCAACAAATGCCAGATTTTGACTCTCTTGGCTGCTGATACCCAAAATTATATCATAGGCAGCAATAAGCTACATAATAAGTCTACTGTTGCAGTGGAATAAATGACTAATGAGTCTCCCAGTTGTAATTATTCAATATGTCTGGTGAACTTTCTAGAGCAACCCACCAGTCGTTCGGCAAGTTCTGACCATTAGCCCAGCAACTGCGCAAACATTGATCTCTGTTGGCTACCCATTTCCTCTTCTTCTGTCTTACATTGCTTTCATGTACTTCAGTTAGTCCACATTTAAACTGGGTCCTGAAAATCGACATTTTAGGAAACTCAATTTTCAGCCTTGTCATGTAGACAGGATAAACTGAGATTTGGGCTTGTGACGTCAAGCATATCTCCTTTTTTTGATGTCAGAGTGTGTACGCGCCCCTTGGTTTACATAAGATGATTATGTGCATGGCAGGCACAGCAGCCCTGAACACTTGAAGAAACCTTTTGCATGATTAAAGGGTACTTTGCATCATTACATTGATTGATGTAGAATGTGCTATAGATGGTTCTGCATAGCACCTTTTTAAAAAGGCTAGTGTATGGAACAAAAATCAGTTCTTCTATTGGAACAAGCCTGACATTGTGACAAAAAAAGTACGTTTGATGGCATATAGAACCCTTTTCTAAAGTAGGCTATTGGAACCATCTCAATGGAGCACATTCTCCATTGATCTGAAGAATACTTTCATGATGCATAGAACACTTTAATCATGCAAAATGTTCTTCAAGTCTTTGGGGTTCTATATTGAACCATTTCCTTTAATAAAAAACCCATATAGAAACGTGGTTTTTAAGAGTGTATGGTTATATAAGGTTTCTGATTTGCCAAGATGGCTGCATGGTTAATGTTTTGTTGCTGCCTGCTGGTTTGCCATGCTCTTGACAGTATTTAACCACTGTATTTAATCAGTGATATTTTAATAATGCTACTTTTCAGGGTGGAGAGAAAACAGTCTCCATCCCATACACCTCTTCATTCAAGAGAAATATGATGGATTGTGTGCTGCTGAGGATTTATTTTTTTTTTGCTTGAATGCATGGTTTATTTTAAATATATCCTTCTGCATTTACCACTTACAACTCAGAAACAGCTTTTATCCTTTCACTGTGGACGGGCAGAACTCTCACCTGTGCTATGTCAATGTGGAACTTGAGTTTGAAACCACATTTAGAGACGTCTTTCCTCCTGTAATTTCTTATCCCTTCTCTTTCTTTTGGATCTCTTCTCCTCGTTTGTAACCAACCCTCCTCTTCCTCCTGTCTCTTCCTTCCTCCTTTCTGTCCTCCTAATTCTTTCTTCCTTCTCACTTTTCCTTCCATCTGTTCCTTTTCAACCCCCTTTCATTTCTTCTCTCTTCTCCTACTACTCCTCCCTCTTTTCCATCATCCCCTTTTCTTTACTCCTCCTCTTAACTTTCTCCTTCTTAATCTCTCTTCCTCACGTCTATTCCTTTCCATTTTCGTGGCTTCTTCCCCTCCCTCCCCTTTTTTTGACCATGAGTGGATCAGACACAACAGTGCTGCTAGATATTTAAATCCCTCAGTGTCACTGCTAGACTGAGAATTTTAAATATCCAGCCAACAGTTTCCTGTGGTCAGTGTCTAATAACCATTTGATGAAGGACAAGATGACCACCAACACAAACTATGCAGCACCAGATGAGTTACTGTTTCGGACTTTACATCTACAAGGTGGAACAACAATATGTGTCTAAGAGAGTGGAGAGTGAGTGAGTCTGATCCACTCATACCAACACACCCACTACATTCCTGTCACTGCAGCGCTGAGAATGATCCACCAGCCAAACCATACCTGCTCCATGGTGGTCCTGACAACTGAAGAACAGTGTTAAAGAGGTATACAGATTATGCAGAACAACAGCTGGACTAACGTCTGTTATTGCAGAACTACCAAATGCTCCTGTATGGTCAGTGGAGCTAAGAGAATGGACAGTGAGTGTAGAAACAAGGAGGTGGACATAATTTTATGGCTGATCGGTGTAGAATAGGTCAGGTTTTGTGGTACATTACTCAGTCCACAACTGTTTCTAAGTCTGAAACTCACTCTCACATATGTACACAAACAATAATGATGATCACATATTGCAGTGGGTGTTCTAATTATGAATACAGTTGTGACAAGTACACAAAGCCTGGTTATTGTACTAGGTACTAGGTTCAGACATGTGAATAAAAGCAGGCTGAAGAGAAGTGGTCTGGTGGCGGTGAGTTGGTAGGGTGTTGTTGGTGTGGTGTAGGGGATAATCTACACTGAATTGTTACAGCCTGTTTGTATATCTGCTCTGTGCCTAGCAGCAATGCGGCTGGAAATGTAACAAGAACAAACCTCTTTTTCTTAAATGCAATAAAAAAAAAAACAAATCTGTGATTTGTTCATTTTCTTTACTTTTTAACAAACATACATGGATTTCTAGTGTTTTCAGTGACAAATCTGATTGTATGATTTGCCTTGTTTGTGCAATAAATAAATAAAAAATATGAAGTAATTAAGTATTAATTAATAATTAAATAATTAATAATTATTTTCTATGATGTTTGCAACACACTGCAAAATTTGGAACAATAATTTAGGTCCTTTACCATAATATTCTGACATGATTCAAGGAATCCAGAGAAAAATTTGTGTAAAAAAATTGTGTAAGGCAATGCATGATACAACTGTTAAATGTGTGTGAACTTTAAGCCCTCTGAAATATGGGATGAGTCATTCATTGAGTCATATGTACAAAAAAAATGGAGGAAAGATGTGACACAGTGATAAAAATGCCTTAGTCCCAAATTTGTTGTTGAGTTGCATGCCTCAAATTCACATATTTTTTAATATTTACAAAAGATAAGCAAGTTGTGAGTTTGCAAGGTATTCAACACATGCCTAAGTATAATCACAAACACTGTAGCTTCACTGACCAATAAGAGCAGGGCTTCCAGGAAGCTCAAAACCACACCAAACCCCACATGCTAAGTGGGCTGCAAGACAGAACTCAAGGCTTAATCTTGCTGTGAGAAAAGCTCTTTCCCACACCCACTCAGTACAAGTACACAACCACCTGATACCCCAGCAGCCACCCTCGTCTCAGGTCATTTCAGAGTCTTCTCTCTTCTGACCAAGTATGTTATTTTCAGTTTCGATTCCAGAGTTTGTGACTGCTACCCTGTTTATTCCTGACAATTCACTAACGTTCATAAAGCTATATGGCACCTTCAAAAGTATTTCATAAAATATATATGAACATAAACACACACAATCGTGTATAAAGGTGTATTACAACATATGTGTTGTCATAAAACACTGGGAGAAATCAGTCCCCCTGTGTAGTAACTGACACTTTGTTAGAATAAGGTAGGTCTTTTGTCATGTTGGGCTTATGCATGCTACCCTACAGTGGCTTTTTGTTTTATATAGACATGACTAGAACAAAAATATCTTGTCCTACACAATCCTACCACTCTATCTAGACATCTGAAATACTAAGAAAATGACCACGGAGAAAATTGCATGTGGAAAGGATGCCATCTGGTGGTGGCTTAAACAATTCAATTATTTTGTTGGAAGGTGATTTCATATTCGAACTCCGCAAAAACCCACAGATAAAGAATAAGAAACTGTATACACAGTGATTTCAAATATAAATATCTATATAAAAATCTTAGGTACAACTAAATGAAAGAGACCAAGAGTCCATCGCATGTTTGTTTACTTCAGTGGAAATTCAGGGAAACAAAATAAAAGTCATAGAAAAACACATTTTGAACAGACACCTCAGGCCATAGTGACCTCACAAACAATAAGTTAAAGCAATCAGTATACATTATTATTCTTTTTATTATTTTAAATGTTTATTTTTTATGGTTTAATTTATAATACCAACAGATATCAGCAGTTGTGTGAAAAGCAGAGTGAATGTCTAAACTGCTAATCTGGAAATAAAATCACACAGAACATTTTGTTCCTTCAGAATGAAAAAGTCATTCCTTTATGATACGTTCCACTGTGTCACAGTATTTTTCACTTTTATAATTTCAATAATAATACTAAAGGGGAAACACTAGTTCAAATGTCCTTACCGAACAGTGCCTGGTTAAAATGAAGATATAATCCAAGCTTCATAATATTAAGAAGAAAAAAATGAAAAGGAAAACATTGTGTTCTTTTCTAATTAAAAGCAGGAAGTGTAGCTTTTTATAAATTGAAATACTACTATGTTTTGCATTTATAACAACCATTATAAATAGCTTCAACACAACCAAATGTGACATGTGCTGTCTTCATTCAAACAAAATCAATAATGTAGTATTTTAATTCATGACTAACAAAGAGCATTTGGGCTTGATGTTCTCTTAATCTGTGTCCTAAACGGCACAAAAAAACATTCTCAAAAAACTTGCATTTACAATTTAGAAAACTGAGTGTATGTAAAGTATATTCCAAAATTGGACAGAACTAAAATAATAATGACAGAGTTAAGCAAACACCTTCATCTCCAGCAAGCAATCTGTATGAATTAAAATCTGCTTTATCACCGTACATCAATATCAGCGTAATGCTCAAAAACACTGTTTTTATGTTCAAAAGCCATTTCTGGAAAAGTCGGGATTTTGGTTAAAATGCAATAAAACCAAGATTCTGTGATTAGTTAATTCTATTTAAACTTTATTTAACTGAAACTTACAAAGATATATTTTCCCCATGTTTCACAACCAATTTAATTGCATTCTGTAAATATTAATAAAAGTAGAATATGATGCCTGCAACAGACACAAAAGAAGTTGGGACAGCGTAATTTTGTATCACTGTGTTACATCACTTTTCAGTCATTTGGGAACGAAGGATGCTAACTGCACTTTTGAAAATAGAGTTTTCTCTCATTCCTGCAAGACAAGATTTAAGCTCAACTGTCCATTGTGGCTGCTGTCTGATCCTTCGTTTCACAATGCACCACAGGAGACAGATCTGGACAGGCCAGTTAAACACACACCCACCGTGTCTACAAAGCCACACTATTGTAGCATGTGCGGAACAAATCCTGGAATTGTCTTGGTGAAATAACCACTGACTCATCAGGAAAGACTCTGACATTGACAGCATGTCTCTCTTACATTCCAAACTATACCTCCACAGATATGCAAGTCTCACTAATCACAACTCATATCAGTAAATGGTCCATATTTTCTTGATGCAGCTGCTCACTTATGTTTCTGACGATGGAAATTCAGTTTCTCATTCGGTGCAGTCTTTTGGATCACATTCATCATATTCATCAGTGGGTTCCAGCTTTTCTCTAAACACAGATTTCAATTCCCTAAACCTTTTCAAAGTACTAAAGCATCAATAGGTAGCAGTAGTATTTTTAACTTGAAATTACAGCTTCAAAATCATTGTGATGATTCACTGGCCTGTAATGTGGAGAATATAGCTTCTGTCATTGCTACTCTGTGCTCAGCACTGCAGAAACTACACCATGTACCCTTTGGAGACAGGCAGGACAAATCAGATTTTAGTTTTTTTACAAAAATAAACATCCCAACTTTTTCAGAAATTGCGATTGTATATGTATATTCTTCCTATTTACATTCTACCTATTAGATTCTGGGAAGTTTAAGATGTCCAACGCCACCAGGCCACCTTTACTCTATCCCATACCGCACCGAGAGAGTCCAAAGCTGGACGCACGTCCAAGATGGAGAACTGATACGAGTCCTTGTCAATGTCTCCTTCATAGTAGTCAATCACATAACGAACTTCTTTTCCACAGCGATCTACTATCCAGTCATGCCGGTCAAAAGGCAGCTCATACCTACAAAATAAAAAGGGAGAAAAAAAATGACACAGATGCAGTTACACAAATCAAGCTAGTTTCCAGAAATGTATTTATGACCGATCAATGTCATACCCCATCCAATGACGTATCCTTGCTCTGGGTGAAAATTCCTTTGCTTTACCACCAAACCTTTTCAGAGATGGACCACAAGGACATTCACTAGAAAACAGAAACACAAACCATAGTGGTTAAAAATATGAAAAAAATTCTAAAGCCCAGCTACACATACAAGTTCACAAGAATGCCAGAGAAGGTAATAGGATTAGCTCTCCAATTCATCATTACTGGCACTGTAGCAGAAAACAAATGTCTGTCTAAGCTAAGTGGAGATTTATTCACCCAGCATGCTGTGCTTCCCACTTAAGGATCTCCTCCCAAGCTTGTTCATTGTTGCGATTGTGGATCTTGATGATGTTTGTCATGTCAGGTTGGGAAAGTTCATCATCTTTCCAACGCCATCTGTGCAAAAGATAAAACACATTCAGCATTATTTTAAATGGATGAGGCACATTTAAATCAGATTTTCTGACGAATGATTATTTGATCATTAATTACAAATGTTGTTATACCCTAATGTGTGGTTAAAGAATGCCATGTTCTTGCTACTGCTGGAAATTTTTTAAAAAATACTTCGGATAAAGTTAAAACCTATAAATTTGATTAAAGCATAGCAAAACATATAACACCTTACCCTTTTCTCAACATGGCATTCCAGAACATTTGTTCTGAAGGATAAACCCAGTTTTTATCTGAGCCAGCTCTAGGGATCGAGGATTCCTCTCTGTTAACAGGTAAAGGGAAAGGCTGGTCAGGAGCTGGCATTTGGTTAGGGGGTGGCATCTAAAATATGAGAAAGAAAGAAAGAAAGAAAGAAAGAAAGAAAGAAAGAAAGAAAGGTTAGTGAGAGAGGTCAGTTAATTTGCAATTTAAAAGTGTAAACAAATAAATGAGAATCTAATAGCAAGAGGTTGTGTACCATGTTTGTTGGATCAATGTCAGTTGATCCCTGTGTGTCTGCTTTGGCAGCCCTCATTGGGCACTCCACAAACTCATAGGCCCGGTCTTGGTGGATTGGACCAGTAGAAGCTGGAGCAGGAGATTCAGCTGTATGCATGGGGCACTCAGATGGATATGAACCTTAAGATTTAAAGTGACAATAGATGATATTATATATCATAAATATCTATCATAAATAGATGATTTCAAATAATTATAAAAAGGACAAACAGCAAATTGGATAAAAAATTATTCACTGATGAATTTTCCGGCAAAATAAGCACCTGTGCTCAATGATACCTGGGAATGGTGGTGACATGATATCAGTCTCTAACCATTCACCCATTTGATGTAATATAACCAGGGAGAAGTACTATTAAAGTCAAATTTGAAATGTAACATTACCTTTCTGGCTTTCCTGGTGCATTGGGCAGCCCTGTGGAGGTGAGGCATTACCAAATTGAGAAGGAACCGTCACTGCATCTGCTTTCACAGTGGTAGCGGGAGTAGAGACAGAAGCACCCATCCTGAATGCTCCTCCTTTGTGATCACAGTAAAAAAAAAATTGAATTATAAAAAATAAAAAATAAAAAATAAAAATAAAATAAATAAAAATGAATAATAATAACAGATTAAAAAATATATATCAGAAAATGTAGGGAGACTAATAAACAAACCACATAGACCTAAGACATTCTTGACCATAAAGACAGTGACTAATATAATGGAAAACATACATAGTAATGTGTTTTACAATCATTTAAGTACAATAACAGCAAGAGCCTTTGAAATTCATTTTTAATCAAGTCATATCACACTTATATAAATATATTTATGTTGTAAAAACAAGGTGTTTTTTCCCTGCTTTTATGAATACATTTTTTAGCAGCAGATCTGAAATAATTAGTACTCCTGAATACAGTTATCTTAATTTTCAAATAAGCCAATGATATTTATTAGTAAACAATTTTACTTGTACAACATTGGGAAAAAAATAGATAACTGACATTTTCCTAAATTTCAAAGTCACTGTTTATCACAGTTTAAAGTTTTTCTAACAATTAGTAGTATTCTTTACCACAGCATAAAACTTAAATCTGAAATTATTAGTTGCTTACAAATGAAATTCTTTAGGGAAATAAGTAAGGAATGTAGAGGTCCTTTCTCTAAAAAGACTTTCGCACATCCGCTCCTGCAGGACATCAATTTCTCACCCTGCTTGTCTGATGTTGTTCCACTGTTACTTCAGCTTCCTCCACAGTATTCACGTTGCCATGTAACTGTATAAGAGGTCACTGCAGAGTGAGATTTCAGAGGGAATTCTCTCAGACAGTGAGACACTGTATGCTGAGACAGAAAGTTGTCCATTCACTACTGAACTGGTGAGCAAATGCAGCTGCAGTGTCGAATCGTTTCTCTAGTGAGAGTCTGTTCTCTCACATTTTTATTACTTGGACAACCAACTTTTTTAATGACATGAGTGAAGAACTGGCCTTGTAAAGCTTCAATATGTTACAAATCACCACTTGGAACCAGCCTCTCTTTCAATGGCTGAAAGGGTCATTTTATCAAACTTCGTCTGAACAACCTTTCAGACATCTTGGTGCAACTTGCCTTCTTGCAGAATGATGAATGTTGCCAAATAATTAGGGTTTGTCATATAATTAAAGAAATTAGCACCAGGGCCAGATTAGCACCATGAAGTGTGAATAATCCACAAGTGTTCTCTAAATTTAATCACATCTTGGAGTTCACTTTTTATGTTTGAATGTTGTATATTATAAAATATTTTTAAATTCTGAAATATGCTTCCCTGCATCCCTTCTTTACTTGTTAGAATACATTTCAAAAGAGATGGGCAGCAACTCTGAAAATTAGGAAAATGGATTCCCTATTTGTTTATATATCTAATGTATCACATGTACTGTGACATCAGATGGTTGCTTTCTCTGTCCCTTCCATTGAATAAGAAACAGTGAGATAAATATCAAACGTCACTCAAATATATTCAGCCTTTCCAAGTCTTAAGTCCCCCATCCAGTCATCTTTTAAAAACACATAAAAACTAATCTCTGCTGACCTGAAGTTATTTTCAAGAAAAATCAACCCATGGAAAACATTCCTACAAGTTGACAGCATGGGGTCCTTAGGTTTGTGACGTTAGAAAACTTAGCTGTCTGAATCCATATGTTTAAGCCTGTCTTTGGTAAAAGCCTCATACTGCTTCCTTTGCGCATGTTGTTCTTCCAGCATAAACACCATGTGCACGTTAAAGGTTTAAAATGAAGAGAAAAAAACGACTTTCCCTGGAGGGGTTTTTTCAAATCATGACTTTGATGAAGTTCAGTGAGGACAATTCATACAAACAGATTCACATTGTCTCACAGGTTAAGCAGTCATACACAAGCATTTTGTGTACAAGCAAGGTGTGTGCGAACACCTTCACTGATGTGTTAAACTAGTACACAATGCCCCTCATTTCCCCATATGAAAGGATGATGTTTCAGGCAAGCGCCTTTTTATTCGGCTCTGACTGATACCCCTATGTTACTAACAGGGAAACTATACCCATTAAATCTGTATCATATGTCCTAGGAGCACAAACATGCGATGAATATTTGTGTGTGAAATCTAAAACAAAAAAGTCTTACTTCAGCTTCTATTTGATATCAGTTTCTCCCCCAATGTCAACGTGCAGCTTCTTCCTCGAAGGTGGATTTAAATCATACGCCGCACCGACCCGCACTACTGCCCCCTACATGTGAAATATACCACATCCCAAGTCTAATTCACAAATTCGGGCCGTGCAGCTCGAGTGAGCGCGGAAGAACATTTTAAGCACGACTCAAGCACGTCGCTGGCTTCGAGATATGGAGTTGGCATAAAAGCTCTGGAGATGACCCAGAGGCTAAAGAACCCTTTTTATTTGTTTTTGAAAAGCTTGTGTTGATGAGCAGGGTCTCAGGGTCAATGTGATGTTTGTGGTTACGCCATGCCCCTCACCCCAGAATTTTTAAGACATGAAAACTGGCCTGTAGCTGGCCCCTCACCTCAGTACAGAGAGTTGGTCAGATAGAAGGCACAGATAGTAGACTGCAGGGCCCCGTAAACACCACAGTTCAGACAGTGTGTATAGTTTGATACTTTTAGAAACCTAGGCTGTCAGGTAAACTGTGATGTCCTGCTTTGCATAAAATGCCATGCACAAAATAGGTATCCTAGTTATTTTATTATTTACATTTTCAGCATTATGTGATTTACAGACTTGTTTGTGGTTGGCTCAATATGTGAAATTCTTGCAATAAAAAGAGAATAACCATTTAACTGAGACATGTACTGAGAATGATAATGTTTGCTTACATACAGGCTACTACTCACTTCCTAACAAGAGCCATGACAGTAAATATGGGTTCATCTGCACAGCCCAGTGCTGGGGTGCTATATATTCTTCACCTGGCATTAGGTTCATGTTTCTCTACTCCAGAGCATCTATTCTATTGCCGGTATTTCTCTGCAGGGATTAGAGAGGCAGTGTGTGCACGTCTGCACATCTGTGTTAGTAATGGGTGCAACTTAATGTAGAATACATTCATTAAAAAACTGTCCTCATATTTGTACATATGGTGTATTTCTGAAATAAATTAAACTGAATAAATGAACTATATAAAAACTTGCTGGTTTCCGCCCCCTTGCTGCGTACGCCCCTCCCACTTGCTGGCTTCCGGTCTGCAAAGAAATATAGTTGGTCAAATTAGCCCTGACTCTCTTCAAAGTACATACATACGGTGACGTCAAGAACCTTGGTTCCTGTGCAGACTCTGAAACTGGTCGCAGTGGTTATTGAGATCAGCTGAATTTAGAGCGTGTTAATTTAGGTGACAACTATAAAACAGCTCAGTAGTAAGTAGAGTTGTGCAAGCTACTGAAAATAATTATTTAAGTTATATTACAGTTTGCTTTTATCACATACATACATATATTTTCTTTTCCGCTTTTCCATTTCAGGTTCGCGGTTGCTTTCATCAGTACCTGTTATAAAACTAAGACAAAGGGAAAATTGTTCAGTTGTTCTACTTCCAAATGTTTACTTCAATACTATTTAGTGTTGCTATGACACAGTGTGGGACAAGACAGCTGTGACAATTGATTTACCGTTATATGCATTATAACAATAATGCAAATTAAAATGTACACTCTCTGAAAAAAGGCACAGTAGAGGAACATTATTTTTAGGTACAAACTGTGTAAATGTCCTTTAAAAGTACAGCAATGATTTTAAAGTCTAGTTGGGTTCCCTAAACGTACATTACATTCTCTTCTCCAGAGGGAGATGTGAATATTTGTAATTTCCTTATGTCCACAATTATGATAAAACGATGTTCCCTGATTAAAAGTACTGAATATGTACACTTGGGGGTACCACCTACAGTGAGTTTTTCTGACAGTGAAAAAAACCTAAATACATTAGACATGTTGTTAGCCTAATTATTGTAGCCTAAGTAGTATACAAGCAAGTTTTAATACGGTTGTTGAAATGTGAAATGAAATAACAGCATTATATTAATGTTTGAGGGGGGCACGGTGGCACAACAGGAAGTGTAGTCACACGGCTCCAGGGTCCTGGGGTTGTTGGTTTGGGCCCTGCTCTGTCTGTGGTGTTGTGTAAATCCACACACAGAAGATGGAAGAAAATCCTGGCATAAATCAATGCGAAATCCCAGGCAGATGCTTTTTTTTACATCCCAAAAAACTGGACATGTCCAGAAAAAGGGGGCATATGGTCACTCTCTGTTAACAAAACCTATTTTGTCTATTCTGATTTATTCTCACCTGTAGCTCAAATTTTGTGTAAAGTGCCACTGCTGAAGGTCACACTGAGTTTGCGTAAGATTTTCCTAGGGATCAGTAATACCCACTTCAGCATCAAAATGTGGACTTCAGGACTACAAGCACATCTTTTCCGACTGGGAAATACAACAGAACATTTTACAAGGTATAAAATATAGTTTTTCCCAAGTTTAACACACAATTCATTAACGAGACCGAACCAGATGAACATAAATCGCATATTAAAGGTCAGGGAAAATGATTACTCATGATTTGAATGGTTTGCTTTTTTATATGAATGAATGAATTATAATGTTAGGAACAGGTGATTTATTAAAATACACTGTGTTAAGGGGATTGCCATTGCTATGCCAGAGTCAGCACTGCAGAAACTGCTTTATGTACGTTTTGGAAGGGGGTAGGAAACCACTACCTCTCCTTCCCCAATCCTCCTTGATTTCCGTACAGTACTGCACAAGTTACAGTCTGCAGCTGTGGGGGAAGCCCAGGAGCAAAACTGCAAATCGTACCTAGTGTTCCTTAAAGGATAATGGGCAAAGTATGTTGACATTTTTGACCATCAAAATCTGAGTTGCCATGACAGCTATACGTTAACCATGTCGCTTCACATTTCACAATTCATAAATGTTCAAAAAAATACTACTAAAATATGATGACAATTTAGCACTGAATTTAAATAACTTTTATAAGCAATATGACATTTAAATGGTATGGTTTCCACATGAATACCATGTGTGTAGAGTACTAAGATCAGGTACTATCCTTCAATTTTTTAATTGCCAGTCAAAAGCCATTGGATACCAGGCTGTTTTTCTTTCTTTAAAGAGATGATATACATTTTATAATATTAAGAGGATAAAAACTGAAGGTTCCCAAACTGGAATTCAAAACGTTATTTAAAATATTAAAGGGGACTCCTCAAAACCACCCAAGATCAGCAAATAAACTAAACTAAAATATATACTGTGGGGGGAAACTCAATACTTGCTTTAGTTTCTGAGGTACCTGTTGTAACTTTAATGAGTGACTTTTTAAACCGTGAAAAATGATCACCACTTGAGAAAGTATTTGCTGAATCAAAATGAATGTATTGCTTTATTGAGGCAAATAGCATTATGACAGATGAAAATTAAGACAGATGTGAAGATTTTAAAAATAAATATATTTCACACTCATAAATAAAATTCCTGGGCCTTCTTCCTAAATCCCTTATCAATGAGTACAAGTTCTACACACTTTGGTCAACAGATTCAAACATTACACCTGAAGAAATGTGAAATATGAAGAAAGGAGAGGTGAACATGTGACAAATGTAATACAGAGGTGGCTGGGCGCCTTATCACATGCTGAGTTTGTTTGCTCTATGGAGATTACACCAAAAGCCAAACAGCTCATTAGACGGGCCAACACAAATAAACATATTAAATGTGATTTTCAGTAGGTTACTAGATTTCAAGAGCTCAATCAATCCATTAAGATGTCTACAATGTCCAGAAATTAAGATGTAATTAGTAATTTATAGTCCCAGAGTGGAAAAACAAATTACAAGCCATGTTTTTATTAATAGACTACACATTGAGGACTCATTTTCAGAGTAATTAAATACCTTCTCAGGTTTCACATGAAAACTTGGTCTTAAGGAGCCAGATAAGCTCATTATATATATATATATATATATATAAAAAGTATAATTTCTACAATGCCATCTTACTTGAAAACGGTTCATGTTTTATAAGAGGACGAACAAAGAAAGGATCTGCTACAATGGCCTCTATACATGTAATAGAATGGCAAACTTGTAATCATTTGGCAAGGGTTTAAAATTATGTTAAACCATGCCTTATGCTGGTGTACCTGAATATGCATTTGCACACTAAAAACACCCAAGGCAAAATTTCAGGTCAACGTTCCAAGATTAGGGCTATGGCAAGCACATTATTTTTAAAAGAGGAAGAACTGACATGCAAGCATATTGTGATCAAAGAAGATATGATAACCATACACCGAGGGAAAGTGGTAGAAATAGAAAAGAAACATTCCTAGAAAAGGCATCTGGAACAAATGTCTGCAAAACAAGTAAATGCAAAGCAAGTAAAGGCAAAATGTTATGACTGGAATCATCTTGCACATACTGTAATTAAAACAATTCACTGTGCCTGCCTTTTACAATAAAGGTACAGCAAGTATTCAAGTAGTATATTTAATTTAAAAATAGAACTTCTGGCAATTTTTAAAAGAGTAAATCATTCTCATAAATCTCACACCATTCTACTCACATCCATACATAATAAATACTTTTTTTTACTTTATGAAACAGACAATAACGTGTGGCATACACTACTTCTATTATTTGTGACGGTGAGTTGCCATTGGATGCAAGAGTGCATATATTATGAACATTCTACTAAATGTACTAAAATGTCCTACAAAGTGATACATGATGCAGACTAAACTGATTGTTATACATGTCCTTGTGTTTTACACTCCTTCTTGGTTCTGTATATATCTACTTAGATAGACAGCTTTTATCCACTTATCATAAGTTTCCATTAAAAAGAATAAATATGCAGGTACATGCTGTTACAGTGCTGGACAGGTTCAAATAAATAAATATGATTCAGAAAGAGTTCTCAACTCCTGCTTGTGTGTGTGTGTGTGTGTGTGTGCACAAAAACTTTTAACCATCCCTAACAAAAAATAAAAAATAAAAAAAATCACAGACATCCAAAAATCCCTTTCCAAAACATTAGATCATTTAAATTCTACATTGGATATACTGTACATAAAATTATTCAAATGAGTACTTTTGTATTTCCAATAACATCTCTAGTTACATTACAAACATTCAGAGAACCACGCTGCAGTGTGCACCTGTCGACTGTACAACTTTCAAATATAATTGTCCTACATGTAAACCACATCCCGATCTCAGACAAAAAAATTTAAAAATCTAAACCATATTGTAATCGTCATGGCACGGTGAAGTGAGAAACTGTCCAGTTACATCTAACATCGACAAACCAAAACTGTGGTGAAAATAGCTTGGCTAGTTAACAAACATTACGCAAAGTTCCTTTAGACATGATTTTCGTTGCCTGCAAATATCTGCAGTGTGTCCTCCAGCACACCAGCAAAGTGCACTTCTCTTCTTGATCACTACAATCTTTGTATAAAATACTTTATGTAAATGTAAAATGTGCGTGCAGATACACAGTTAAACCTTCCAAACGTCATCCTGACACATGGAGGGCATCCTGGGTCCTGTTCAGGTCTGGCTTGTGATCTGAGCGAGTCCAGGTTTAGTGCAGTGCAGATGAGAGGATCAATCTCTCAAAGTCAGCGTTCAAATTTTATCTTCAAAGTAAACAGGGTGGCTCATTGACACTCTGAACATTTCTCTTTGCCACTTTACAGAGAGGCAGTGACTCTGATGAATAAAATAGAATCATGTGGCACATTTTTTTTTCCAGAAAAGAATACTTCAGCACCTGGACAGCAATTTATTGTACTACAGTGAGTAAATCACCATGGGACACAAGCTCAGTGAATTTCCCAGCAGTGGTCAGCTTCATTGTGACATCAGTGGTCCTGTTACAGCATAAATCTTGCTCAAAGTGTTGGCCATGTTTGTAAGTATTGCTCAAGGGTAGTCACTTAACTTTGCTGTCACATGATGTCCAGCTTCATTTACATGCTTCGTCCAAACATCTGACAGTAGCACACGCTTCTGTTGGCTGACTCAGAAATTGTAAGTGGGGGGGAAAAAAAACAAAAAACAAAAAAAAACAACATCAGAGTGCACTGAAAAACAAAGAGACTTCCTTGATTCCCACCCACTGCAGAGTGAATGTCTCATCACACTTAGTCAGTTTTTCCATTCTCCTGAATCTGGGTTTTGAGCCGCTGGCTGGAGCGCAGGACCTTGTAGCAGCCGCGAGCGATCTTATGCATCCACATGATGTTCATAATGTCCAAACAGATGCTGGAGAATATCCAGGCACAACGGCCACCAAACGGGACGCGGTAGAATGCTTCCGTACCATATACAGAGTACATACGACTGTAGTAAACAGGCATGACCGCAATCCGTACCATGAAAAACACAGCCGCCATCAGCACCCCATTGGCAAGGTTGGGCCTGGAGGTTTTAGGGTAACCTAACACTTCAAAGAACCAGCTGTAAAACACAGGCAAGCATGATGACATGACACAGCACAGGAACTGTCTTCAAACCAGACGATTTATATAAAACACTAAGAAAGTAACTATAATTATTTTAAAAATTGTAAATGTACAGTATGCAGTAAGCAGTATTCTTGCACTTTTTAAATATGTAACCAGTCCTATATTTTTATACATATAAAAATATTTATGAACATAATTATATGTTATATATAACAATAATTAGCTGAAATGGGCTACAGGGTTCTTAAATTGAACCAGCGGAACACCTACCGCTGGTTCACACATGGGGTGGAAAACTCTGCAAGCAGACGGAAGTTAGCAAAATAAGGCAACATTCCTTGACCCTGGAAAAACAAAAGTGAAGAAAAAACAGACAATGACAGAAAAAATAAAACACAGCCTGAGCCTCATCATGTCGACACCAACACACAAAATAGGTCTAGCTTTAAAGAAACCCAAATGAAAATCCTGATCCTACATTTGAACATGCACCATTTTGTATGTGAAGCAGTCTAAATATGGGTCTCATTTTCAGATCAAAATGAATTTAGAATCCACAAAAACCTAAATTATGTCTTGTCTTTGTCTTAGCTCTCTTTTTTCCTGTGCCTTTATTTAATAAGTTCATAGATATGTTTTACAACATGAACATATACAAAACCAACAATGTTTGCAAGAACTTGCATAATGTAAATAAAAAAGACAGAGTGATCCAAGCCCGAGTAATTGACATAAATCAACAAATATGAACAGACAGTTTACTTGACTGACAATTCAGATTGTTATTTAATGTAACACTATACCTCAGATAATTGTATTTAACATTGTAACAAAATTTCACACCTGAAATGTAATATCAATTTTATACCAGCTTATGTCTTTAGATGCAAAGAATCTCACTGAATTGTCTTATAACTCATTCACTCCAACAGTGTAAGCCTAAAATTCTCCACAAGGTGTCGCCACTAACTTACATTTAAGGACTGCTCCACAAGGGGGGCGTTTACGTGATTCACATCAAAGAGGCGTGTGCCCTTGTTAGGAGAAGGGTGGGCTTACTTATCATGTAATAAGCAAATATATTGTTAATAATCAGAAACATCTATAAGGATCCACAATCTATATTTACTCTAAAACTGCACACAAACAAAAAAAGAAAAGAAGCATGAATTTGCATACACTTTTGGCCAGTTATTTACTTAAGTTCAAATCTGCCTTCAACTCTGCTGTGCTTCAGATTTGATTAAAGAGAGAGGAACAGAACACTGCCAAGTTTTTTCACATAAAAATACAGTCTTGGCTAAAGGCCTATGATTAAGAGCAATTAGGAAATGGGATATGGTTGGATTCTTGCATTTTTGGCCCATAATTCTATTGGCTGTCTGTGTCACATAACACATAATTCTTGGTAAAACACTGGCAAATATCAACACCATACTTACCTTTGGGACTGAAAAGAAATACAGTTTAGAATACTTACTGAAGAATGAATACAGAGGACAAAAAAAAGAGAAAAAAAAAGAAATACACCAGCATATGCATGCTAGTACCCCTAGGCACTGGTAAGTCCATACTGTAACTGGGCTTCATAGCTGCTCAGGGTTCTGCAACAGCACAACAGCAGACAAGACAGGAAGGAGTCCATCTACATTAAATCCTGGCCCTTTATACTTAAAAAAATATATAACTAACTTAGGTAGTAAACTGGTAGTTTTTGCATGAAGGTTGTTGGTCAGAAGAATTGGGACTGCATTATTCAAGAAGTCATGTTAGGTGAGGACAGAGACAGACAGACAGATTCTTGAAAAAAAGTGCAGATTGAAAGCAAAAACAACAACAGAAAAGCTGCAACACCAACATTAAAGTTTGGTTGGACATGCACTATGGATAAAAAACACACAACACACATAAGCTAATAACTATAGGTAACAGGACACTAGCTATTTAAAGGCCATGAGGCCTGTGTTTAATTTGAACTTGTCCTTATCAAGGTCCACCATGGCAATTAATTATATATATCAAAGATACAAAAATGAATAACTCACAATAATAAGGGTATGGGATAAATGATTATTAATATTAACTGGCCCACTGGGAAATTAAATACATACTCAAAAAAATACATAACAATACAGCCTTACGTCAATTTCAAATCTGTTCAACACTGTAACACTGACAAACTCTCATAAATAACACAGGAAACATTAACAACAAATAACGCTTATGACTTTTCGAACAACATATTCTCATACCGACAGAAATGAAAACAAATTTGAATAACTAAAACCTTGAGGATGAATCCATTTTTAGGGATTTCATGTTCTACTTGGCTTGGGTTGGCAGTCATGAATGTGTCCAGTGACAGTATGGCCCTACAACAACATTCACTTTATGTTTCTGGAGGATTTTCAGATTTTCAGAATATATTTGGACTCAAACGTAGATTACAACATTGTTTTGTTTTTTTTTTACCTACCAATGTTTACGCTCTGCTGCTTTCTATAAACAGAACTTTTAATCCTCCCTAGGAACAACTGATGAAAAGCAAAACCATTATGCCACAGAGCTGAGCACTCCTTATGTAAGCGCATCTTTATTTTGAGCAAGAGGTTTCTGACAGACTAAGCAATTCCTCTCATGCAGTTTTCACTGCTTGTCGGAGTACAATTGAAGTGTGCGGCTTAACATTTCTGTTCAGGTGTCCTGACAGATCAATAACATCAAGCCCGTTCTCAGCCACAGTCCCAAAATCATATGTGTTTTTTTCCTGGAATGAAAATATAATGCATATTCTGTGCAAGTTTTGAGTGTGGGCAGCTTGCATCACACTGCATCCAAATAAAGCATGGAAATGCATTCTCTCCAGAGCAAAAACAATGAAAATATCAATCTCCTCAAGGACTGCATGCTTATTTTCATCCTTTTTTTTTCAAAAACTAGAGCAAAGTGATCTCAGATTATTTCAGGCTATGCTGCAGTAAAGTCAGCCCTGCCTGCCAGGATGTGGCTATTAGGTTTTGAAATAGATGCACAAGAAATAGTGAAAGGCGGAAACATTGCACAAAGATAGAGAAAAGAATAAAAAAAGAGAGCTCAGCTCTGGCACAAAGGAGTGGAAGGTAATCAGAGCATGCAGACAGCAGCCCCTCCACCAGCAGCAGTACTAGAGCTGCAGGCTGGCTCTGCATGCACCCAGCCCAGCCTGCCTCAGCACCAGAGCAAGAGCACTTACTGAGAGCGCTGTGAGAGAGAAGCAGGGTGGAGGGGGAAAGGGGACAAGGAAGGGGGCTTCTGCCATTACCATCAATGAGCATTCCATGCAAAAAGTACCATTATCATTATAGCCATATACAGCTTAGAAACCCTTGACATCTAGAGACTTACAGACCAACATAGCCAAAGGTGAACAGCTGCAACCTTCAGAGTGTGCGGCCCTGTAAAATTAACTAAAGCTAACTACAGAACTCTATCGGCAGCACTTCTACACCAGCATCTAAGCTGAATACTCCAGGGCCATTTAATCCCAGTTCTGGAAAGCTGGTATCCAATACAGCTTAGTGATTCAACTGGTTTTTAAATAGGTTTGTTCAAACCGAAATCACCAAACTGACTGGCCTCCAGGACCACGTCTGAACACCGCTTCTCTACCCAGTCCCTAATTAATGCAGCACTCCTGTGACACAAGGATGTTTTATGAATGGTGAGGTATTGACTCACAAGAATGTTCTATAAGAGGTGAGGATTAGTGTTTCTATTCTGAAAATATATTTTTCAAAGTTATTGCAACACCTCAAATGTATAGGTCCGCATATAATGAAGATCAGGATTTGCAGGTGAGATGCATTTTTAAGTCACTGCAGTAACAGTGAGGAAACAGTCAGCAGGTGGAAAGCTCAAATGGGTGGATATTTTGGCTTTCTTAGTTATGAAAGCTTGGAAAATTAAAGGCATGTTTGTGGAAGCTACATATTCCCTATGTAATAATCTAGGCACAAAATGTATCTGATGCAGAGATTGTGGAGATACAGTGGGTCTGAAGGATATTTCACTGTATCAAAGTGGCTACATGGGCATGCTGTAAGGAAGTGGTGTTGATTACAAAGGCTAAATACGAGTGTGGACAAGGACCACAGCCAAAAATAGATATAATGTAAGTGGGCATGGCATGGTTAGAGTGGGCATTACTAATCAAGCTTGTGTCACTGCAGACCCCTAGTGTTCAGGAATTTCATTAACCCTCTGCCAAAAGCTTTAACTTTCAAATTATTTCTCCTCTTTAGCTGCTACACTTTTGTAAGAGTAGTAGTTCACAGATATTACATTGCCTCTACTGCACTACAATGAATTAACACCATGCTGAACACTCCAGCTGGTAACACTTCGAAGCATTAGTGGAAAATAGAGAGCTTTTAACAGCAACTTTACACCTCTCGAGCCACAACTTCCCATTGTGCGGCACTGCTGTTCACCCTTTGCCATCTCTTTCCCATCTTGCCTGCACATTCTGCTATTGGACAATAGGGAACTCACCAGTACATAGTAGTAAGCATACAATGCTGCCAGGTGATGAATTACAAAAAACTTGTCCCCTATCGCCCTCCAGTAGTAAAATATGAGCAGCAGATCTGAAAAAGAAAGAAGAACAGGGGAAAAATGTAAATTCTAAACCACTCAGATTTTGCATTATGTACATAGAACTTTTCAAAAAATTTTGGCACTTTGTGGAAGCTACATAAATACAAAATCCAATAATGTGCAAAGCCTATCATATAAAATACTACAAAAACAACATTTTGAATGTTGAAATCGAGTTTATTTTTTGAAATATATTTTCCCAACACGTTCGGACTGGGGCAAGTTTACCACTGTGCTGCATCATCTCTTCTTTTAACAACATTCAGTGTTTGGGAACTGAGGAGACCAGTTGCTGTACTTTTGAAAGTGATATTTTTTCTGATTATTGCTGGTTATAGGATTTCAGCTACTCAACAGCTTGTGGTCTCCACTATAATGTTTTTCATTACATAAAGATCCAGCTGTTTTCTGCGGGTGACAGGTCTGGAAGGAACAATGCTGATGTAATCCGTGCAGAAAGAGGACTGGTCTTATCTTACTGAAATAAACAAGGCCTTTCCAGAAAAAGACATTGTCTGGATGGCAGCATGTTGCTTCAAAACCTGTATACATCATTCGGCATTAACAGTGCCTTCACAGATATGCAAGTCACCCATGTCATGCACTAAGGCCCTCTCATTCCACCATGGATTCTGTTTTGAACTATGCACTATAACAAGCCTGAGGATCCCTCTCCACTTTAGCCCTTAGGAATCATCGTCATCAAACTCGGTTCACAGAATATGGTTTGTGAAGTGTTTCTGAGCCCATGTGGTGATTTCCACTCATTGTCCTTGCCTATAGATATTTCTCCGGATCTTTAAAACTTTTAAAGGTATTATGTGCAGTACATGATGAAATTGCCTGATGAAAGTTCTTTTCTGTGTTAAGATGAGAAAATTTATCCTTGAATCTTTTTCACTGTTTGCCCATTCAGTCTTACACAGAGAGGTAAATCCCTCCCCATCTTCACTTTTAAAAGACTCATCCTCTCTGTCACACTCATTTTAAACCCAGTCATTTACCTGTTGCCAATTAGCTTTGTTTTTTGTTTTGTTTGTTTTGGGTTTTTTTTGTAGCATTACAAAACTTTACCAGCATTTGTTGCCCTGTCCCAACCTTTTGGAGCATGTTGCTGACATCAAATTCAGAATGGGCAAACATTTTTCAAAAAACAATACAATTTCCCAGTTTCAACATTTTACAACACATTGTCATTGTTCTATTTTCATAGGGTTTCAATGATTTGCACATAATTGCATTGTTTTTATTTATATTTTGCTCAACATCCCAACTTTTCTGGAAATTGGGTTGTACAATAACAATCAATAACTATTCTATAAGCTCAAAAATAAATTACCATGTTGCTGAATGTCATTTACTTACACAATGCTGACAAGGGATAATTCCTGCACACTCAAATGCCCTTTGAGTTTTCCTTATCTAATGAAAAAAGCATGTGTGTGAACTCTCACCAGATATGAGGTAGCCTGTTGTGATTCCCACGTTTATCTTCACCAGTGTTGGATCCCCCCTGTAGAGTTAAAGATATTGTAAATGAAGATTGTCATGACTTTGTAGTGAGATTGAGACAACACTGCATCTATGTTTATTCCTGCAGAACAACATCCTCCCAGCATTTTCTGCATGCAGTGTGATAGTCCTGGCCTGACAGCAGAGTGCTCTCACCACACAGGATCCTGATTTACAGCCTCATCGAAGCAGAGGATGTAGAGGCAGAAGAGCCCAACCAGCAACGCATGGAGTGTGGACACTGTTCTAGAAAAAAACAAACATGTGAAAGGCATAAGTGGTTTATAAAAAAAATCTGTAATCACATTCATTAAAAGAGCTACCGAATAACTACTGAATTTATGAAAAAAAAAATTCAGAACATGGATTGTAGGTATTCTAAGCATAAATAATTCACATTGTAATGTAATTTGCCAAATAAAGAAATCATGAAAATAAATCAACAGATTTATAGGGTAACAGGCTGCCATTGTAAATAAGAATATGTCCTTAATGACTTGCCTGGTTAAATTAAAGGTTAAAAAAAAAAAAAAAAAAAAAGATAACACTTTATTGATGCCGAAGCAAATTGCAGTATCTTGTTAGTATTGTAATTGTACAACTGTAAAATTGTAACTTTATCTGTTTATGGTTTGTTAGTTGATTTTATTATGCAGCACTTGGCTGACACTTGTTGTCTTTTTTGTCTTGTATATTATATAAAATATTTCACTCCCAAATTTCCAAATTTGTTTAAATGGCTTTGATTATTTGGTTGTAAATTATTGGAGAGGGTTAAACATATTCTGAAAAAAGGTTACCTCTAATAACAAGAATAGCTGTTAAAATAAGTAATAAGTAAAGGTTCTTGACACTTGATAGGTGGCATTATTATTTGTATTATTAGTTGTTTTGCTTTTTTAAGGCTTTATTGTAAATTTCCTTTGGTCAGATACGAATCATAATTTATTGTAATTTTAATGGTAGGTCTGACAGATCTAGAAGTTATAATGGCAAAATCAGATTTTATGGTATTTGTAGTGAAAATTCTATATATGTTCCACATTCAAGAAAAACAGCAATACATTCCTGACACTAGTGGAAATATATCACTCGGCTTCCAACAAAATCCAAATTTAACCCCTGCATTACTATCTGACAGACAAGAAATCTGTTGCTAAAAAAACACACACACTTACGCATAAGTTTGAGTGGCAGTCTACAGCCTGCTCACTCTGTGTAATCTGGGCGTCTTGAGACAGCTGAGAGAAAGAGTATTTCACTGTCCTTTTAACACATTTGGCAGGATAGCATTTAAAGCAGCAGAAAGATGCCAGAGTTTCTGTTCAATATTTTGACAACCATGATTTGTTTTAACAGTGTGGTGAGAATTAAAACTGCAATTACACAAGGTGCAGGCAGTTAACGTGATAAGGATTCATTATTGGCAGATCACAACCCAAAAGACAAGGACAGAATGAAGGCTTCAATATTAAACACTTTCCTTCACGGAAAAATTTGTGTATGTGGCCTCTGAATCTTGTTAACTGTAAAGTACATTAAAAGCATGTACTACCAAAGGTGTGTATGAGGAGTTAAGTTTCTTTTTAATGTGATGAAACATGGAAATTACATTCTATAACATGCCCTTCGCACTATGCTATTTAACCATACAATTTTACAGCCAACTCAACAGCTGATATCTTGGCATATATACCAACAAGAGAGACCCAACACTGCCAGGATTTTCTCTGTGCATATGCTGGCTTAAAAAACTAAACAAATGAAACTGGGAGCAAATCAGGTGGAGATTTTTTTTCCCCCTTTTTTCTTGAGGCTTGAACGCCTGAACCTTGTGTTCCAGAACACCAGTTGTTTGTGTACACAAATCATATGATTCATAAAATTAAAAAAAAAATGGAGCTTTACATGTTTTAAAATTAAAATGATCAGAACAAGCAATAGGTTCATTTTCCATGTATCCATCTAACTAAAGGGGACCCAATATTTTTGCTTCCAGCACATATTTTTCACATGAAACAAATGCACACATCCAGATTTTATTCAAAGTTTCAGACTGTAAAACTGAACCACCCTGTTTTGATATAGTGTTAATGTGAAGGTACGTTTATTCTGATCAACCTATAAGTACAATTATTAAAAGAATATCAAGACTGGTGTAAGAATTGCTTCTGAAAATATCTCAGGGACCAGACCTCAAAATGTTTAAATATGTTCCCTGAAATAGCTGGGAAACAGTTTTATGATTTAGGTGTGCACTCAACAAAACTGTGTCTTATCAGTGTGGCTTGATTCAGCGTCTTCATTATTCAAATTGCAGTACTACATTCACTGGCAAATGTGTGGGTGGCCTTATTTGTGTGCCCTCTACTGCTATCAGATTTGCCTTGCCGTGTAGCTTTGGATTCCAGTAATTATCATATCCTGGAACTAGGAACGGTTAAAGTCAAACCCTTACAGACTTTTCTTACAGACTAAGAACCCTATTTAAAACAGACAGAGTTAGTAGTTTATTAATGTGTGTTTATATTACCTTGAGTTCCACTCAATCTGCTGTTTGTGACTGAGTTTCTGGAAGCCAGAGCTGATTCTGGATGATATCCAAGGACTCACGCTGTGGAAGAGCCACTGGAAGAAGCAGAAACTCACCACTGCGATGAGCAGAATCAGCTGGGTGAAGGCATCCATGGCCAACCAAGCCCACTAACAGAAAGAACAGAGCAAATTAGTCTCTCCATTCAGTGGCACACAGTATAACAGTGCCTGTGGCCCAATACAGACCACTCGGGAGGCTCTTCCTAATGACACAGTTGCTGAGGAAGAGAAGAGTAAATGTTTAATAGGCTTCACCTTTGGATTGTACAATTCTAGCAGTAGGGAATATGTGCAGTGAAGTCTAGTCTCAGCAGACGCTATACAAATACACCTGGGGGACATCCAGTTCTGTATACTGTATAAACAAGTCAGACATGCTATGACGCTTTACTATTTAAAGCTCTGGTTAGGGATTGTGATCATGTATGTCCCAAAATATGCTGTGGGCTGCTAGACAACTGAAAACCATAAACCTATATGGAGGCCTATAGTACAGCTTTGCCTCTCTAGCAAAAAAAAAAAAAAAGCTCATTTGAGTGGAGGAATGGAGGTGGAGTAAATAAGTAAAATATAATCTTTGCACCACTCCTGGTGAAATGATTGAGATTAATCACAATGACATATTTGTGCAGGAAGGTGGTCCAGTAAGTGTGAATCTGAAATCACAAATCAGAGGCATGCAGAAACCTCCTGTCATTAACTCCATTATTTTATTTTACAGAGTCCTTCCACTTCGACACATACTGAGACAGAGGTCAGTGATCCTCACAGATATATTTTTAATCAAAACCACAAGGCAGAACTAAACTCACCCTCTGAAAAACAATTATTATAATATTTTGTTTTTACAGTAATGTATTACTATTAATATTAGGTTTTTCTATAGAAATGGAACCATTACAACACTAATTTCTTGGTCCATGCTGACAATTGGTCGATTGGAGAGGATTAAGCCTAAAACTTTACATTTCAATCTTTCCTTTTAAGGGTGAAATTCCCTATTTCTTTTATTAGATATATATAATAAAATTACCCTTAGCATTTTCGAGTAATTCTTATTTTTGCCAACATGCAATATACAATTAAACATGGTCATAACCTAGCTTCTTTCTGGGCTCATGCATTTTACCTAAACATATTTCATATTAGATGACATTAGTATTAGAGACATATTTTCATGAAGCAAGTCAGTCTTACCTGATACACTATGAAGTTTTAATTAGATATTACAGGCTATTCTATTCTACACAACCTATAATATCAAAGGTCCCAAGTTTGTTAGCAAATCACATCAACTGGCTTATTAGAGTAAGCCTATATATTTTAAGATTCAGGCTTTTTAAACTCACCAGTGTGCACAAACACCAGCAAAGACACAGATTAAACAGGGCCGTTTTGTTGTTTTTCGAAAATGAAACTATTTACTTTTTTCATCATCTGCAAAAGGTACTCCTTAAATTTAGCGTGAGGATATCTAGCCAATCAGCCAGTCTCCAGTGTGTGACGCAGGAACTAGTCTAATATTTATTCATGACTGGATGTCAATCACCCAGGAACAGTCTACTACTAACCTACATTTGGAAGACAGCGTCCCACAGAACTCCAGCCTTGAGCTGAATCCAAAATACCAGTTCAACTGAACACAAACCTTTAACACAATTTAGAGAGCCACAGAGCTCCATTCAGTAAATATTACACTAAACCCATTTCATCTGCATGAAAAGAAAGTGTTTCTTCAAAAACAAATTCTCTTTAGTATTTTGATATATGTCAAAGTTTTAGATTTTCCCTTTATATGTATGTTAAATAGTTTTGTTTTACATTATATATTTTGTGTCTAATGAGACATGCTGAACTTTAAAGGTAGCTTAAGATCAACTAAATATCTGCTTGGACAGATATTTCTTTTCCTCCAGAGAGGGTTCACTGAGCCAGAGGATCTGACCTTCACCATAGTCGGACAGTACTTAAGTCCTCCATCTTAATGCCTTTCTGTAGGATGACCCTGGAGCTCTCTATTAAAATGTTGCTGCTCTCTTTTAACAACAAGTAGACTATGAGAACATATTCTATAATGAGCCACTTGTAACTGTGGTAAGTTAAATTTTCAGAAGAATAAATAAAATATTTTTAGTATGTAATATAATATTGATTATACAACTTTGGTGTAGTTAAGATTGATTTTCACATAATTTTTTAACCATTACTATTTGTACAAATAAAATGAAATGTCCACACCAAACTATAGGGCAACTAGTGATCCTGAATATATAAAATTAGGTAAAAAAAATGAAAATAATTTTGGTGACATTGTCAAAAATTATTGATGCATTTTTTAAGAAAGGGGAGGGAAAGAAAGAAGGACACACAAATGTCTGACTATGCAAGTCAGTGACTATGCAAGTGACAGCTTTCTCTAGGCCACCACATGCCTATGGCAATTAGACAGCCTTTATTGCTATACTGTTTCTGCCATATGACTTAATGAATTGGAAACTTAAATCAAGGTCAGGTTAATACTCACATATTACTCAGAGACTAAAAATTTAATTGGTCCTGGCAAATCTGTGGATGCTGGATGCTTAGGAAAGTACCCAAAGGCATCTTTAGAAAATGGCATCAGACCAATCAATGGTCAATTAATCTGATTAATGTATAATAATGATTTAGATTAAATTAAAACTGGGAATAGCTTCAGACTAGTCTACATGTGGGTTTTGCTTCCAAAAAAGAACAGACTTCTTAATAACTTCTTAATAATTTCTAGTTTAATTTCTGAAAGTCAAAAATTAAAATCAACATCATTCTCTACATGGTTATTGCAACTGCCACAGATGCTCCGCCCACAAGTTGACAGAGAGTTTGATATCTTCGGTGCATGAATGGTTTTTGGTTTCACTGTCAGGATTCTGACAGTTGCATTCTGATTGGCTCTCTGTACATATGCATATATGCACTTCCTTTTATCATTGTGTACTGGCTTTGGTATTGGTCATGCCAAAATAGTAGACTTGTGATTGGTCCTTCTGTGTGTCAATCAAACTTCTTTTCCTACAGCAGTAGGTAGTTCTTGACCATGTTAAGTGGCAAAAAGCACCAGACTCTCCCTAGAGTGTCTGGCATTGTGAGACTATTGCAACTGTAACTAAACGTAGCATATAAAGTAAGGAAATTTGTGTTTGGTAGATTATTTTTTGTTGTAAAAAAATGCTTCTTGCCAATATATCCCATACCGCTGACAATTTGTAAGAAACACATTTGTAAGAAACATGCATTTGTGGGATGAGCAGTAGAGCTGAATATGTGGATTCCCTAAAACCAAGTTTCAGCATTATTTGGAGCGAGCCCTAGTACCATCTCCAAATTGAAGGCCAAGTTCCATATAATGGGAGATGTCAGAGACAGGCTGAGAAGTGGGCGTCCCAAGAAGACGACACCCCAAGAAGATAATTTCCTAAATCTGTCTTCCACAGATTTGTACTCAAGGTTTGCTGAATGATATGGCTGACCGGTCTCTGCCCAGACAATCTGGAACTGACTGCAAGCAGTCAATCTACAGTCTCATCGGGCTGCCAGGAGGCCTGCCATGACTGCCTTTCACCCTCAGGCCCGTTTGCACACCAATGTATGTTCCTTCCAAATGTGGCACAATTTAAAAGGGAAATTAACAGGCTTTCCAACGGTATAAGATTTATTGCCAAGAAGCAACAAGGACATAGTCTACCAAACACAAATTCCCTTACTTTTTGTGCTAAGTTTATATATTGGGCTTATTTGATTGTAAAATACATTACAGTAGTAAATGGGCCATTTTTGTGTTTGTAAACAGAAAAGATGTTTTTGGGGTTGAATCACTGGGCGCAAGGCAGGAACACACCCTGGACTCAGACATTAACAACTATGGGCAATTTTTGAGTCACCAATCCACCTGCCAACATGGTCAAAATGTTAGTTTTTGGACCAGAGGATACCCACACAGACACAGGGAGAACACACCAAACTCCTCACAGATGTCTGAGTCCTCTGTACTTACACACACTTTTGACTGACCTAGTTTGCAAACCTGTGGTCCACAACCACAAACAGCTAATGGAAAACATTAAGAGTGTTCTTACTTAGGACTATAAGTGCTCAAAAGTGTTTGTATGCAGTGTATAGGGCATGGACATCATTAGACCTGTTTTAGTGGGGCTGTAGCATAAATGTTCTTTAGCAGACCTGGGGAACCTGCTGCATATCCCTTTGACGCTGTTGGCTAACAGACTGTATTGCTTTCTTGACATAATACACACACAATGTATGTGGGGAGAAGGTGTATTGAGTTTCCTGACAGCAAGTGTTATTTCAAGACAAAAATAAAGAAAAATGCATGTTGCAATCTTTAATTAACCAAATTTAAAAACCACTGATGCACTAGCTGAAATAGCATTATGCTAGCAGAGGAAACCTGATTATTGATGAACGTAAAGTAAGCCTGCTGAAAAATCCAGTTAAAATGTTCATGCATTAAACATTGAAGTATTTAGGGCAGACTGAATTGATGGTTATGTTCTTTCCTGACATTATGACTGTGTATTTTACAGATACCTGTATGTAATGAGTTAATAGTTGTTTACTACTCAGTTTTGTTTTTCTACCTGTAGATAGATATTCAAAACTGTTTTTGTAAATGCAGCATCTCCTTGTGGTTTTACATAATCTGTAACTCGTTTGTTGCTTTAATTTAATTACCCCTACAAACCCTGGTTAAAGCTTAGCCCCCCCATCATTAATCTGTAGTGATGGCCCTGGTATAGGGTGTGGTAGAAGAGAACAAAATAAACCTAAACCTTTTAGATCTCTTCAAAATAAAATAAGATGTTCCTCTGTGATATGACTAACCCCATCGTTTGGAAGCTGTACTTTAGCCTATCTGTCTCACAGTTAAATTCATGCTTCAAAAATATATGTATATTATATATATATATATATATATATATATTTTTTTTTTTTTTTTTTTTAATTATATATTAATTTTAAAATTTACCAACATAGGCCTGCTCAGAATCACTGGGCACAAAACAACAACACAACCTGGATGTTGCACTAGTCCATCACTCATTCAAGAGAGCTTCAGTGCAGTACAGTGCACAGGCATTCAGTGGAGGCATGCTGTGTGTTTACCATGAGGATGAATAGAGCACGCCACAGCACTGCAGTGTGTGCAGCCAGGACATGGGCAAGCAATCTGTCGCACTTAGAGATTTGCATAGATTCTGACTTGACTCCACCAGCCTATGATGGCGCAGGCCAGCCCAACCTGTCTTTATTGTGTGCCTTACTCTTCACAGATTTGACAAGCAGTTAGACAGCCTTATCTCTACGCCTACACGTGTGATGTGTGGCTCAGACTGTTAATCACTCTCCCTGCATGCTCCGACTTGTTCTGTGAGCAGAAAATGCTACTCACACGCTTTTAAAGGTTTACAAATAAGAGAGTCAAGTCATAGGCTTGAAATATGCAGATTTGTCCTCAATAAGACATTGACAAAACATCAAAATATGACTAATGTGTCTGTTTTACAGAACTCACAACTTCATATCCTTTTTCTGGCCATTTAATATAGGCTTTATAGGCTGCCTAAAGTGCACCGTTTAGTGCCACAAAAGGAGTATTTAAAGTTTTTCCTTATAAAGGGCTACACATGCCATCTGTCAAGGGTAAGCAACCAGAGAGGTCAAAAAGCAACATACAGAGAAACACACTGCAGGCAGTGCTGCGGTTGAGTAAAACATTATCTAAAACCAGTCATGCAACATAGACTTAATCTTTCAAGTGACTTGTATACAGTAAATGCTGGAGAACTGTTGTATCTTAAACACACGATTATGTGAAAGTATATGCGTGGGCAAACATTACATATCAGTGTCTGATGTCTGGATTTCTGAACCTGTAAGCCTTGATTCAGTTGAAAGATTGTCATTCCAATGGGCATTGTCTCAGTTTCACCCTCAGATTCCTTAAAGTGTAGCTTTAAAGCTGGATTTAAACATATTTTATCTCGTCAACAATGACTGAACACAAAATGTGCTACAAAAAAATGCAACCTAAGTAAATATGTTAAGTGACTCATTTATCATGACTGACTGTCACTGAATATAAATATGAACTAGGGAAAAAACACAGAACTGAGACCACAGTCCTGGCTTCTCTCTGTGTGCTGTGTGAGTTAGGAGCACAGGGAAAAAACATTTAGTACACTTCTACGCTAGCAGTCTGAAATCTCTGGAATCTGCATATGTATACTTCCTACCAGATGAATACTACTTCTACTAGCAACGTAAAAAGACTTTTCAGCAGCAGTTATAACTGTGATACTTAATAAATTAATCACATCATTCAGGACTGATACCTTTTCTTCTTCAACAAATAAAAAAAGGATATCTCAAATGTAAGCATATTAACAAAGTATGTTAAACAGTTGTCATACAGACCAGTAATTTCAGAAGTAATGAGCTGTGACTTGTTTCAAAAACACCATGCTGGCTGTTAGGTAATTTTTACCAGCAACCATCATAATTATTCATTCATTCATTAATTATCTGTAACCGCTTATCCAGTTCAGGGTTGCGGTGGGTCCGGAGCCTACCCGGAATCATTGAACAAAAGGCAGGAACACACCAAACTCCTCACAGTCACTCGGAGCGGGACTTGAACCCACAACTTCTAGGTCCCTGGAGCTGTGTGACTGCGACACTACCTGCTGCGCAACTATAGTAAGTCAAATTTTGTTTTCTGGAAACAACAGATTAACGTAACACATACACTTATAAAAGTATTAATTGGAGTTTATCAGTAGGAAAAGTTACTTACAACTGATAATTAGCAGAGGTTTAAGACAAGGTTGCCTTGTTTCAACATACTTGTTTTTAACGGCAACAGAACTTACAGTTGGAAATTAAAGGTTTAATGATTGGCAATAATTATGACCCCCAAGTGCCCATTATTGTAGATTTTATGCTATTTTTGTTTTAGTTATTTAACCAAAAACACATTTTAATTAAAAGTTTACATTTTAAAGTTAAAAGGTTTGTAAAAGCAACACTTTTTTATAAAATTCAAAAGATTCCTCACCATTTGTTAGCTCTCCAGTCTGGTTATGTGCTGGAAACTGGACCAATGTGTTTATGAAGCCAGTGTCAGAAAACGAGTAAAACAGCAGCCTGTCGTGGTTTGGTATGCTAGGCTTTCACTCTCTATTTCTCAACGCTTGACAGTGGCATCTGGAGTATTTTTTGACAACAGAAAAACTCAAAACATTGAAAAGCATAAACCGAAATGAGGGTTGCTCTATTCCTGCTCCATAGGTGGCTAATATTGATTTATTTTTGCTGTTTCAGATCACTTAAGTTGGAAATGTCTACAAATTTCAAGAAACAGCTAACTGCATTACAGAAGATGCTACAAAACTAAACTGCGAATAAAAACTTCCAGACAAGTTAAACGTTAGTCAACGTTTCCCCTCAAACACACAATTCCACATTAACAGACGCTTAGATTCTGAATTTAAACAATTACAGAGAACTTCATTTACACACAATCATAGAAGTTCCCTTTAAATATTTGGGAACCCATGTCTGATAAGCAGTTTCTGACCAGACAACTCAAAATTTTCAAAAATCTATATTGAACCCTTGGCTAAAAGTTGACCTTACTGTTTATGGCTGTACACAGCAATCTAGGGTAGAGGGTAATCTTAAATTAGTCTACCCAGACTCAAGGTATAGTTACCACTAATACATTGGCTCTAATATTTTTAAAGCCATCAGTATAAATAAAGTAGAATATATTAAAAGAAAGACTTCCATATTTTCTAAAGGTAAATTTAATTAGAAAGCTTTCCATTTAATAAATGGTGAATTCAAACTAAACTAGCAATATTTAAAACATAAACTTCAGTGGTTATACTTATATTTTGGGTTAAATAAAAGTGATGGCCATAGGTTTCTAAAATATCAAGTGAATAAATAAAAATAATAATATACGTTAGGTCAGGTGTAGATATAGATGTAATATTTGTGATGGATGTCATGAATGACCAGGGAGCTACTACCTGCTAAACCGGAGCACTGCTGAGCCAACGTGCCCCTCGGGATAGATACTTTTAACAAACAAATGCAATAACATTGATATTAGAAAAAAATTTACCATTAGAGATATACATTCTCTGGGGCAGAATATTTTTAGTAGAAAAACTTACACTAACATCCCATCAGCAAAAACCTGGATATATTCTAGTAGATAGAAGGTTTACATAGTTTCTATCCATGTAGAGTATGAGCATTTTCCTTTAGACCATTCCCTTAAACATGCAATAGTGTGTAATAGTGTAAAAGTCAATAATATTTATTTTAGGAAACTTACTTAAAAATCCTTACGGAGATCAGAACGCTTATTACTTAAATGACATAGTGTAATTCCTAGTGAAAGAGGACATTTGGGCAGGTACAATGGGCGGGACAAGATTTCAGTTACCATCTTTTGATTGGATGGTGAAAAGCGGGATTTTCATTTAGTGACATTATTGGTGGATTTAAGTTTCCACGCCCACAGAATCTTGCAGACTACATCCCCGGAGTTTTACAATAAGAAAATATCGCTCCACCTTAATTTAAAATGATGAAGATATTTTTATTCTTTGTTTTCCCTTACATGGCACAATGAAAATGATTTAATACAACTCAGGACAAGAACCAATAAGAAAAAGAACATCCACTTTGATGTCAGGTCGACTCTGTATATGTTTATAGTGTCTTCAGTAACGTTACCGGACCGAGATCTATTCAGAGGATATCGCGATAGAGACTGAGTCCAGGTGCACTCGCTCCTCCAGTCTCAGCCGACATGTTACGATGTGGAAGTTGTCCATTTAAGCTATATGTATGCTCACATATAAACAAAATACCAGGTAAAGACAAACAGTAAACACACTCCATAAAAGAACCTAGGTCTTCCGTTACCAAAACGTTGGGGCTTCATTAGACTAACGGCCCCTACAGTATTCGCTATAAAGGTTTAAAGACGGTTACTGCGAGGTAAACAGATGAACAGAAGACAGAAACGTTAACTCACCTCCGGTCAATCATCAACAGTGAGAGCTAGCTCCAGCGCTGCTGTAGTCTAGCTAGTCGGTCATGGTGTTGATGATGGATGAAAACACCACACCGAGACTAAATATGTCCTCAGAGGGCACTTCTAGTCTCTCTTCCTCCTCCATCCACAGCGAGGAGGAGTCTCCGACATCTCTCCGCGGGTATAATAGCTCTGTGAGCAGTGGAGCTGATGTTAGCAGACAGCGCTAAGAGCGGGATGCTGCGGTGACACACACAGTCTCACACGCGCGCACACACACACGCGGGGAGAGAGAGCAAGAGAGAGAGAGAGAGAATGCTGGAGGAGGTTACTGCAGGGCAAAGCGCCTCCTCCTCCTTCTCCACCTCGCTCTCAGACTCAAATTTCACTTTCACTCTTAAAGCAACAGCTGCCCACATTCCTGAAGGAGCTATCTTTCTCTCTCTCTCTCTCTCTCTCTCTCTCTCTCTCTCTCTCTCTCTCTCTCTCTCTCCTCTGTGTGTGTGTGTGTGTGTGTGTGTGTGTGTGTGTGTTGCACGTAAATAGTTCCGAGATAGAAGCTATAAGTAGGGGCAGAAATAACAAAACACTGAGGAGTATGCAGTGATGATTCATTTTCTAGCAATTATAAACATAAGGGGAGAATGGAGGTAAATAAATTACAGAGAAAATGAGAGAAAACTAGGATCAAAACAAATAAAATCAAATTAATTCAAATGAAATTAACTTATGTTGTCACAACGCAGCTTTACATAATTAGTATCTAGTATCTATAGCTACAGAGAAAATGACAGAGAGAAAACTGTTATTTCCCTGAATTGCATCGCAAAGGTTTAAAGGGTTGAGCAATAGTACACAGCGAAAGAGCAAGAGAAAATTTGAAACTGTAGTAAAAACAACATTTTTGAAAGAGAGAGATTGCGTAGTATACTGTGAGCACACAAAATTTATAAATGGACTTGTGATATACTTACAGTGCTAGTATAATTACTTATTTATAAATCCTTGCAAAATGAGGACAACAGTTCTCTAAAGCAGCACTTCCATCCATCCATTATCTGTAACCGCTTATCCAATTTTAGGGTCACAGGGGGTCCAGAGCCTACATGGAATCATCGGGCGCAAGGCGGGAATACACCCTGGAGGGGACGCCAGTCCTTCACAGGGCAACACAGACACACATTCACTCACACCTACGGAGACTTTTGAGTCGCCACTTTTGTCCACCTACCAACATGTGTTTTTGGACTGTGGGAGGAAACCGGAGCACCCGGAAGAAACCCACGCAGACACGGGTAGAACACACCAACTCCTCACAGACAGTCACCCGGAGCGGGAATCGAACCCACAACCTCCAGGTCCCTGGAGCTGTGTGACTGCGACACTACCTGCTGCACCACCGTGCCGCCCTAAAGCAGCACTTCCCAGTTCTAAATCTGGAATTCACTCACACACACACACACACATTTTTCTCATATATATTTTACACACATATAACTTTTTCCTGCTTGTACACTTGATTCAGCTCATACTGGGCTTGATCATTAAATAATGTTGTAAAGGTGAGAGAGAATACACTAGATGGAAGTAGTACCCACAGTCTTAGTCTCTTAATAAAATATTCTATGATCATCAAACAAATCTGCTATGCAGCAAATAAGCACGAGCTAGCTCATCATATTTTCTTCTTGGAAACGTGAGGTGTGTGCTATTCTCATGTTTCAGTGACACATGAGAGGGCACCTCCTGTTTGTATCCTTGTTACAGCTGTTAGATATCCACATGGGACAAACAGGATCATGAACACTGTAAGTCAACATCTGCACCAGTGCTGAGGGACTGCTATTTTTAAAATACTCCATCTAACCGTGTTTTTAGATACACGTTGCTCTGTATTTCCTCACACTACGCTTGTAATCTTCCAAAGTCAGGGGATAGATTTCTGCTCCAAAATCAAGAGTCCTGAGGCTAAACTTGCCTGCTGGCCTGCCAGAGTTCAGGGTTCACATGACTGTTGCTGTCCACCAGAGGGCACAACGTGTACATTAAAAAGCCTACAAAACTGAAGGCTCGTAAAGGAATGGTTCGCAATATTACCTTTACCATTTACGGTTAAAAAAAAACGGCAGCTGTGGTTGACAGAATTTCACCGTAAATATATATCGAAATGTGTAAAATATAGCAGTATTTTATTTATTTATTTATTTGTTTTTATTTTTTTGCAAACGTAAATTTTTCATTCAAGAACCTTTTTGTTTACAATACCTCTCTGTTAAAAAAACTGCTATACACTGTTAAAACCTAGTATTTACATTAAAAAACAAACATTGTTTTGCCATAAAATTAACATGTAAATAGTGTGACAAATGAGAGAATAGAGACTAAGATATAGCCACACTGCGAACAAGCAGCCTATATTCAGCCCTTAAAGGTTTTTATATATAAAAACAGAAGGGGAGTTTTGGCTGTGGCTCAGTATGACACAACGTTCTGGCCTCAGATGACATCTACTGACTTTTTTCCATTTTAGCCTGATATTCTTATGCAAGGAACTTCAGAATTAAATGAGAAAATATGTTCATAATTAATACTTGTTATTAAAAACATTCATTCATTCATTATCTGTAAGCGCTTATTCAGTTCAGGGTCGCGGTGGGTCCAGAGCCCTTCACAGGGCAACACAGACACACACACTCAAACCTATGGACAATTTTGAGTCGCCAATCCACCTACTAACGTGTGTTTTTGGACTGTGGGAGGAAACCCACGCGGACACGGGGAGAACACACCAACCCCTCACAGACAGTCACCCGGAGCGGGAATCGAACCCACAACCTCCAGGTCCCTACCTGCTGCGCCACCGTGCCGCCCTTTATTAAAAACATATTTAACATAAATTATACAGTGCTCTGTGTATTCTGTGTATGTATGTTCTAAGTTAAGTTGATGTTCTGCTCTATGGTTTTTTTTTCTTGATGACGATGATGATGTTTTTGTGAGATTCAAACAATTTATTGTCCCTGAGATTTAAAACCAAAACTGGCAAAATAAAACATTTTAAGCACTGCTTTTTCTTTTAGGGAGAAAGAATTTGTTGAATTCTATTAAATGGAGAGATTTAAAGCTGCAGTGCAGAATTATGCAGTATATTTTAACTGTGAATTCTAGACCACATTCCTCTATAATAGTCTTTGTATGTAGTCGAAGACTGTTACGTTGCTAAGGCTGTATATATTTACTTTATGACTAGGGTCAGAAATCTTTTTCATGTTATATTTTTGCTTTTGCATAATGCGGCAGCCAAGAATTCCAAGTGTTGTATTCATTGAATTCAGGGTAGGGACATTATCTGGAAGGTCTTAGCTTTTTAAACTCACTCATGTGTTCTGCCTGACCCTTTTTCAGCTGATTCTTTGTCTATTGAAAGGAGGAGTCTGGAGGCTACACGGTGGCTTAAAGCTTTGTGGGAGGAGGGAGTTCACCTATTGATGCCATATGCAGAACACTACTAGACGGTAAACAATCTGACAAATAATTTCTTGTTTTGACTTAGCTACAGTAGATAATCTAATGTAAATATTGCATTGGAACATACTGCCCTTTTCCCAGTAGCATAAAATTATCCCTTTGCTAGCAGTCAGTATGGTAGCAGTCAGCTAAATCTGGATTTGATTAGCTTTGGCCACTCCTTCAAAGTCAGATGATGGGAAAAACAGCTGTCAGTAAACAGGAGACATCTTCATGTTCATACAGGTCAAGCATCTTTATCTTTCTGCACTCTTTCTATACTAATCCTTCTGTTCCTCCACACCTTAATCCTGAAGCATCCAGAGGAAACAGACAGTGACCTTGCAAGCAGACACACACACACAGACACACACACACAAATGCACATACTGAAAAATGCTGACAGAACCAACATAGCCTCATGCAAGAGAGAGGGTTTTTTTTCCCCCTTTTTTCCCCTTTGGTGTCTCTGTATTTTTCTTCATACCTCAAAGATTACCATCTCCCAGGTTTAATCTCTGGAACTAAGAATCTGGCAATACACAAGAAACTTTCTGTCTTATTTTGTGTAATAGAAACTGCATTTATTCGTGCTAGAAAAAGTAGCCAATCATAAATTGCAGGACACTGTATGGACATCTGTTAATTGTGTTTTTTTTTCATCTTGTGGAGTTGAATGTAAACCTTCTATAACTCATGACTTATCGCTAGTCTTGAATACACTGCTTCATGCCAAAATGTGTGTTTAATAACATGGCGCATGTTTTCCTGAAGTAGGAGATGACTTAATGCTTTGCGGTTTATATCCTGTCTGTTCATTTGGTTATGGTTTAGAGGCTTTGTTATTAAGTTACATCACAATTTATGCATTACTGTATCATCCCATGTAAAGCACACAGACCACCACATATAGTAAAAACTGTGTACGACCAATGCTGGTGTGAGGGTACAGTGAAAAGCTGCACTGAGAAATACAAAAGTTATATTTACATCTGAGCACATTACTGAATTATGGTTGGAAGGTTTTAGACCAAAGGGTAAAGTTTAATAATGTACAATACTGATTGGATGACAGTAGAGAAAACTGAGATAAAGTCCACCAACATAATTGCAGATTTATAAGCAAGGTTTAGTTTCTAAATCGGTTGGTTGTGGCATTCTGGTTTTTCATTTGATAACCCACTAATAACCCACTGATCTTTAGATGTACATCTTTAAATGTTTAGGCTAAATTTATTGGTGACTCATTGCCTTGCAATGTACACATATTTTACTAGTAAATTATTTCAGTGGCATGCAAGAGTAGGTGACTAAACAGTCTAGTAAAGGAACAACTCCTCTAAAGTGTCATTCTTAGGTCAGTGGAATGCTTCACTATAAAATGGAAACAGGCCCAGATTAACAGACAGCTGACTGTTTAGTCTAACACACTGTTTCACCTTTTTTCAAGGTGCAAGAGGATGTTAGTGAATGTGTTTGAATGTACACCCTTTCAGACCTCTTTCGTAGGGCTACACAAACACAGCTATGCAAAACAATTAGAAGGCATCAGCCACATTTTGTAAAACACGTCTGCTTCTGGTTTTGTAAATCACATACATATTAATTGAAATATTCAATTACATCAAGCTTTCTGAAGGAATAAATGCAAAGTTAAACTGAAGGACCTCATCGTAAACTGCTGCAGACTGCATTTTACCACTACTAGGAAAGGGTTTACAGTCAGTGGCTATATAATGGGCCAAGACAACCTAAAGTACCACATTCATTAATCAACTAGTAAAGTGCATTTCTTGAAGAAAAAGAATAGTTGTGCAGCTTAAATGTTCTCAGGGGTTGCTAGTGCATTCCTGGCATTTCCTAAGCTGTGGCTATATGGTCATTAGGGCTTTTGCTATGCTATTTCAGGTGATGGGTAAGGTGTTCCAAGTGGTTGCTAAGGTGTTGTTTTTTTGTTATATATCTCTTGTGTGTGTGAGGATCCGCACAGTGGACTTGGCACAAGCTTTATGTTGGATGCCCTTCCTTTTCACCCAGGCCTGGTTGGCATTACACAAAGAATTCTTTCTGGCTCTTTTATTTCTAAGAGTGTATTGCTAAGACAACACAAGTGGCACTCCAATCGAAATTTCTGTTTTAATGTGTATATTGACATTTGGTGGGAGTGTTATATATTTCATAGAATCTTTTTGCTACATAGAACCCTGTTATCTAAGAAGGCATGTGTGTGTTTGTGTAAGTCTAAAAGAGAAAAGCACAGAGAGCAAGAAAGAATACACACTGAGGAAAGTTACATAATGTTTCAAGAATGTTACTCAGACCATTCAGTTCCCAAAGTCTGGCCACTGCAGCAGAAGATTTTTCTTAAACAAAAGCTATTCGAGAAGGTTCTTGTGTGAAGGAATACATTGCTCACTGTTGAAAGGTGTTGAAAGAAAACACAAGTGGTGGGTCTGCTGTTTACTGTGGATGATTTTGGCCAGACCTAAGATTGATGGCTTTTTTAACCATCACTAGCTGAGACTTTTATACATCTTTGGTTTTCTTGCTGGATAGAAGCCATGAATTTTCTGTGTGCACTCTCTTGAAAATTCCTCAGCATTTAGTGGTTCCCCCTTAACATCATTTATAGGAATGGAGTGCTTGGGATAATCCCCTGGGTCTCCTGCAAATGAGCTAGCGCCACAATCAGACTGCACCCACTGACATATTATAACCACATAGTTTACCAAACCCTCTGCTAAACCAGTACTTAATTTATTAATCATAGGAAAAATTTTGCCTTGTGATTTGCTCTGTGCTTCCACAAGATTGTGATGTAACCTTCAGAAGTGTTTATGTCTCAGGTCTGCTGGTGGGTTTTATGCCTTTTAAAAGAAAGTGGTTTTTGACTAATTGGCTGTAAAACTGAGGAAGTTTACCTCTCTTATTTTTAGTAGCTGGGATAAAATACCTGCAGTTCCTCATCACTCTGAAGAAACATTCCATTGTACGCAGGCTGATGTCACTCACTGGTGGTAGGGTGTTTACTAAGTGTGGAAGTTACATTCCCTCTCACTGCCCTGCTATGAGACCAGGCAGGCCATGAATGTGGCCTTGTTTTACTGGATGTAAGTTCCAACATAATTATGTCACATTTGGGCTCAGAACAACAAGCAATCACAGATACTAACACAGTGACTCACATTCAACACCCAGATGTCTCAGGTTAATATAAAGTGTGAAGACACACCTCTTAACTAATAATAAAATCTGTCGGACATTCCACTCTACTGTGGGGTCTGTGAACAGCTTACTCCTCCTTTGAGTGCGATTTCCCTCATTTGCTATCTGGCCCTTAAGGGAGGATAGCCAGAGGCCTCTGGTTTGAATTTAGATTTGAGGGAAATTTAGATTTGAGCCTTATTTATGAAGATATTTGTAGAGTTTCAGAGACTAGGGAATTTAAGTATCCTGATGGAAAATGTCCACAGGCATGTAGCGAGGTCTTGGATGCCACGGATCCTCAGCTGTTGTGCAACCAAAGCTACAGAATGTTGCTTCTTATATATTTTGAACATTAAGAAAAAGCTCACGTCAGTGAAATGTCACCTGTAAAGGAGAAACCAGCAATGCCATGAGCAGAAAAGCTCATTGAATATGTTGACGAGCACACGGTTGTACTCATGAAGGCAAATAAAACCCGTGTTTAAGGGTTCAACTTACAAAGGTATGAGAGGAATTTGTTGCAGGCTCATGAATGGATCAGGAGCTCAACAAAAACAAGATCTCCACAAAACACATTCAGTCTTTTTTTTTTTTTTTTTTAATTTTGTGGTCTTCACCAGTGTCTATTGGGGCTAAAGTTATTCAGAGACAAAGAGGTTTCCTTGAGGCATACAGGGATTTACAGAAGTTTTGAATCACACCCAGCAAGGGGCCTCTATCTTACTGTGATCAGCAGCCCGTCAGCTCCAGGAAATCCACTCCCCCCCGTGCTTCCCTCTCATACCCCCCCACTACACACACACACCCCATCTATGTATGGCTGCCTGAAGCCAAACGTATATCCTCGTTCCCACTGCCCAATTCAAATCCCTTCTTCTCGGCTTAGGTTGAGGTGCGGTGAGTTACAGCCTGAGGAACAGTGAGTAGGAGCGTTCTGCTAATAAAGTCCAGACTGCAGCCCTGAAACTGTTTTCACAGATACACTTCAGTCCCACTGACTATTGTCTTTGGATCCATGTTGTGCTGCTAGGCTGCTGAAGGCCTCTATCACATTTCACAGAGAGAGGAGAGTGCTGGAATAAATGTGAAAACAACTGACTAGCAGCAAATAGGAGATACTTTGTCTTTTGTTAAAAAAAAAAAATAATAATAAAAAATTGTCTATTGAGGCTCCAGAGAACTTCTGGGCTGTGGAATGGCTTAGCACAATTACATCTAAGGTTTTCAGCAGCAACAGACATTACTTCATTATTCACGAAGAAACCACAAAAATGACCAGACACAAGGACAACATATCAAATACAGAGTTGGGGGAAGATTCTTCTGGAATACAGCTCAGTACATGAGCTGTATATCAGCAGGCTTTGGTGCAGTGGAAGCCAAACATGGTTTTGTCCCTGAGCTCTCTCAGTAGAGACAGAGGACTAGGATTGAATGTTTTCTGCTATATCCTTTGCTGCTGAATTGGTTAGGTTTCTGACTCCCTTAAAAGGCCCACAGTGGTTGCTGCGGTAACAGACTTTTTTTTTTTGGGCCTTCCCTATAATTGAGTCTTGCGTTTTTGTCCCGGATTCCACAACTTGCACAAAGCACTGATTATTCCTCAGCAGTGGAGTGAAGGGGGAAAAAACAGAGGGAGACAGCTTTTGAATGAATGCCAACCTTTTTTCATGAAGCTCGGCGGTCATTCAGTCGCTGTCCCATCAGTCAGATCCTCTCCTTGCATGTCCTCACTTGGAGAACTAAGTATACTCCACTAGATTTTGGCAAATATGATTTTACTTTGAATTCAGTGGAAGAAAGGAAAATCCAAACATTTCTCTGAAGGAATGTGCAAAACGATTTCACACGCCCTGCAACATGTTATGAAGTAACATCTTGAAATACCATCAGGTCCTATGCAAGCAAATAACTTGTTAATTCCTGAAGCAATGTTAGAATTCGCCTTTGCAAAATGAAAGTAATCATACCACACTTGACATCAACAACAGAGATTGTCCATCAGTCGGTTCATATTGAGAGTCACTGTGGACTACCTGATGTCACCTAGTTCCTCTTACATGTCTACATTATGTTTTAAGGTAAACCATTTTTAAGCACTGGTGAAAGGAGTTGATATATAATGTCTAAATAAGCTTGATTCAAGAGACTCTAAAATGCCATCAGTTTTGTTTTTCCAGTTATTTCCTCAGTATATTTGACATTAATACCTTTAGATTGGGGATGTACAGTATCCAGGCTACATGTATTTCTGCTTTTTTAAAAAAGGGGCCAGACCACATGCTTAGGGGCTGGTTGAATTAAAGCAGTGTGTCATAGTTTGAGGACCCATGCTTTAAAACCTAGTCATACCTGTCCTTTAACTTCTTTGCCAGCACATCAAAACCACAGCTGGAGAATAAACCCTGCCAACATCTGTTGGATTTTCATGTTATGGCAGAACCTAGGCTTTCCTTTAGCTGTTTATTGGCTCTGATCAGTCAAGCTATTGATGCCGTATTCTGGGCACGCTGAAAGATCATGTTAAACAAACCACAGCACAGAATGTTCATTTCTAGAATGCATAAACACACACAAAAGGTAAACTTTTCGGCAACTCACTTTAAACCCCAAACTGTCAGTATGATATATGTATAAGCACAAGATACAATTTTCTCTCCAATGACTTTTATGCCTCTACTTTAGTCTCTCTACTTTAGATTCTGGTTTTCCACTCAGTGAGGTTATATAACTATTTCCAGAAACCATGGGCTTCAGGCTCAAGGGCCAGCTTCCAAAAGCCCTCCAATGTCCTCTGAGGGTAGCCTCAAAAAAAAAAAAAAAAAAAAAGATTTATGACTACTGTACAGCTTTAAACAGATTGAACGCACATCTAAGGACCTGTGCCATTACAATTCGCCTCAATTAAATAAGCAAGAGGTCTGTGCTAGCTAATGAAATCAGAGGTCCTACAAGGAGCTGGGGGGGGGGGGTCCTGAAATTTCTATCAATAACTTGCGTCTTGAAAATGCCAACCATTGACACCAAAGTAAGAAACTATCACAAACATACTAGAAAACTACAACTAGAAATGCTTGGAGAACCAAGGCATTAATGCTTTATTTATGTAACATACATTGTATTCATAAAAAGAACCATATGTCAAACAGTTTACATGAGAAAAATGGCAATAAATACAGTGGGAGAGGACTTAAGAACATTTCAAAAATTATGGCACAAAAAATTTGATAAAAGCTGGAAACTAAAAAGGGCTTTTTGGTCATCCAGTCTAACGAAGTAACAGCTAGGAAAAATACAAGCTTCCAGTGATGTATTAAAGCAAATGGAATGACTTAGACTTTCTGTCCATTTTTCTGCCTACTTTAACATCATCAGTCCTTTCAGGCTGCGGTAAAGCACAGTTTGGCTGGTGAACCTTACAGCTGGTAAGACAAATTCACTCTGAGATGCATGATAATTAAAATCAGTTAATCATAAAAAAAATTTAACAATTCATGGGGTTTAAGAGCAGTGCTGCATAGTTAAAATGCTGCATAGATATGGGTAATATCTTTCTTCACAGTTCTCCATACTTCATTAAAATAATTTTAAAAAGGTATTTAATAGGAATGTTCTGAATCTTAAGATAGCAGGTTTTTGATATCTTGCCATTCTATAGTTAACTATGATCAATTTCAAACACTGCCACTCAAGGTAGGGAAGGATTTTGTGGGGACAAGCAGAAGGTAATAACACTCTCTTTCACTTTCACTTATCCCTCAATACAAAAGGAAGACTAGCGAGGATAGCAAAAGACTTGCTTTGTTGATATATGTTGTATTAATACTGCTTCGACTGGCAGTGCAGCTCTCCCTAGTAGTCGATGCCCTGGTCATTGTAGTGGCTGCTGTATTCATCATGGTAGTTACCCTGGTATTCCTCTTCCTGGTATTCTGCCTGATAGTCACTGTCGCTTATCTCTGAGCCGTTCGTGCCTGTGCCCTGGCTGCCGTTGGCATGGAGGATGGGATCTGTGGGGTTGGCGCAGTACTTGGGGTCATAGACCTGTCTGCCCAGACCATACACGCTCATGCCTTTCTGGGAGGCTACTTTATTGGTGCCCATCTGAAGAGAGATGGTGGAGTTGTCCATGGGCTGCACTGCAACTTTCTGGTCAAAAATGTCTCTCCTGGTGCCTGGGGCTGGCATGCCAGCCTGGAGAGAAGACACACCACAGGTGAGACATTCCAGAATGTTTACATATTTGAAATACAGCAATTAGTTATTTGATGCTGTTCACAGTGAGTACTGACTTCCAAGACTTAAAGCCATAGCCCACTAATTTTTAAAATATAATGTATAAATAGGAGTTAATCTTAACTGATGTGCCAAGGAAGCATTTATTTTAAATATATACCCATGTAGTGATGCAGTTTAAAACCCACACACACACAAACAAAGCTGTGAGTTTGAGATCTGAGTTTGACACGACACACCAGACATCGTGAGGGGGGGGGGGGGAATAAAATAAAAAACCTCCAAAAATAAATTAAAGCAACATGCCACAAAGAAAAAAAACCTCGATTTGTCAATTTTTATTTTACCACATCAGTTGAACAGCTATCCTTACATAGTGTAAAAAATGTAATGATGAATGGTCCAAAAATTACTTGGAATAAAATCTTTACAATGACTTCCATTGAAAGTTTTCCTTTTCCAGTAAAGTTGCCATTTTTAAGATACAGGTTTGGCATTGGACAGAGATGATATACAAAGTATAATTTCACATTTAACTTGATTAGGATATAGTTTGGAAAACAGTATGTACATTCCCTAATAACCCTACGTTTATTATTTTTGCACACTTACCTGGCTGGCTCCTTTGTTAGTGCCCATCTGCAGACTGATAGTCGTCTGGTCATAAGGCTTGTCTGTTTGTGTCTTTGGATCATAAAGGTGCCTCCTGGTACCATAAGCCGTCATACCAGCCTGACTTGCACATTTGTTAGTTCCCATCTGGAAACAAAAAATAATTTGCCCACGTGAACACAAGAACGCATGCTTGCATCAAGTTCTTAAAGTAAAATAAAATATATAATATTTTGTTTGTGGATGTCAAACCTGAAGTCCAATAACACACTGGCCAGCTTTCATCTTCTCATCATCAAAATGCCTTTCTTGTTTATCTGCGTATTTCACTCCAATGTCAACCTTCGTGTCAAGGCCTTTGGTTTTTGCCTTTAGTAAGGTAATAAGAGTTTAGACAGGAATATGTATGGACACAAATCAAATATGAGCTCACTCTTATTCAAGCACAAGGAAATGGAGAAATGATAGAGGGTCAGACATACCATGCTGGCTAGGGCAAGAAGTGTGGTCTGGACTTGTGTCATGTTCCCATTTTCAAAGAGGTCATTGGCTTCAAAAATGTCATTGGGCTTTAAGCCATAGACTAAAATGGCTTTGATGAAATTCCCAAGGTTCTCCAGCTGAGAGAGAGAGACAGCAACAGTAAGTACTGTTTCTCAGTAACACCATCAGGATATTATAACCAGATAAAAGACACAGTATTAGCACAGACTGTAAAGACTTGATGAATGCTCTATTTATTCCCACAGCCTTGCAACAGCTATGTGGGCTGGGGCTCCAAGATCATTACATCACTTTCAGGAGGTATCTCTGCTTTTGAGAACACTAGATGCCTTTTAGAACAGATGCTCTCCAGTGAGAAAAACAGCAACAGCAATTACTCTACCTTATGCCAGTTCAACTGTGAGTGGTTGATTTTCTTTATGGCACCTGGCTGTAGCTTGTTTATTAACCTAAAAATAAAACCCACAATGAAAAAAAGTAATTAAGTACATTTTCAAATGTTTTAATAAAACAGTCACTTTATGCTAGAAATGCAAATATATTAGGACATGCTTAAGCTAACGTCCAACTCTTAACACAGAGGACACTGCAGTGTGATTGACTGTTTCACCAATTCAGCCTTGCAAGCTGAGTCAGCACCCTCTCTATGCCACACACTAAGGGCAGATTACACAGTGCTGAGCCGGAAGGCAGTTAACATTTCAGCTGTGCTGCAGTCCCTGGGGCCATTATACGACACCAAGTGCACAGAGATTAAAAAAAACACACACTTAGAGACTCAAAACCTTTCATTGTAACATGGGCACAGACTTACTCGCACAAAATTACACCATCCTTCAGTCCTTTCTGAAAGTTGTCGCCAATGGGCATTCCAGTCACCTCTTCAATCCAGAAGCGAAGCTCTTCCTCCTTTTGAGAATCATATTTTTGTGCAATCTAAATGTGCAAGTGAGACAAAACAAGCATGTCAGGCACATTTTAGACTTTAATTACTTTTTGGTAACTGGTAGAATGGTCAGAATATTTTTTGGAGGAAATACAGCCAAGACATGAGCCAAGCATTAGTGTTCACCCACAGCAGACAGTGATTGCACAATTACATTATCATTCATCCAAAGCAGCCCCATGTTTAACCATGTGAAATCACATCTACCAATCAGTACCAGATGTAGAAGTTACTCAACAGAAGACAGATGCCTTTGAGAGACAACAAAGAAAGATACACCGATTTCCATAGAAATCTTTTTTATTTTTACACTTTCTAAAAGTTCAATGACAGTGCCATTGAAAGTTCCAAATTCAGGGATCATTTTGCCTGTTCTTTTGTTTTTGTGCTACCCTCCAAGTCATGTGATGTATCCCAAACACATGATTATACTAACAACAGAATTCCTACAGTGAATCAGAGCATTATGGTTGCTAGGTTCTGTTTCTAGAAGCTATAATCAGAAAAAAAAAAAAACCCACACGATTCACATGCATGGCACTGGCTCTTATTACCAAGTGCAGAAAAGGTGGCAAATTCAGGTTGAAATAAACAACACTCCAGAGTTGTTTTGACATGGAGGAACAGCTTTCATTAAACTCCAGCTGTGAGCATTATACTATAGGAGGCAGAAGGAAATCTTAGCTCAGGCTAATTTATATTTTTAGCAATCAAAAGTAAAAAAATAAAATAAATAAATGCATTTACAATCCCATTTATTATTATAGAGCAAGTCTTGAGACAAAACCCAGGGGACTACATTTCTCCATTGTGCAATTTTAAGGCCAGCTTTCAGACACAGCTTCTCCATTGACGGCTATTAGGCTTCAGGGCCCACTGGGGGTTGCAGCATTAAAACCAGGGACAGATCACTGAGATTTAAGCAGATGAGCCCAGGTCCCTCTTCCCTGGAGTTGTTCCCACAGCCAAAACATGATAAGCAGGTGCCTACAATAAAAATGGAGTGCTCCACATGGCCTTCAGCCAGGGGGCCTTCAGCACCCTGCCTGTTGTCAAAGTTTAATTCCCACCCACCTCCTCCTGGCGGTGACAGATTTCAGAGGGACACTCGTGTGGCTAGGAATAAGTTGCACACATGACCTAATGAAGCTTTTCAATACAAATATAGATGCAAGTCATCATTTCTCGTGATCAATGGGCTCTTTAATAATGTAACATGGCCTCTTATTGCACCATCTACTACTGAATTATCTCCCCAAGATAAGACAGAGAAAATGGGGGCGATGAGAGGAAACATCTGGCCTCCATTCTCTTGTTTGTTTTACTTCTTTCTGGTAGCACAAAAATTATTCCAGTCAGGGAATATATTAGGCTATTGGCACCATTTTAATTATGCTGTTTTATAATCTAAAATTAAAAGTGAAAGAGTAATGCAAAACATAAATAAATAAATAAATAGTGGGCTAAAACCATGTGCGAATATAGTGTTTCAAAATTTCCACACTAACAAAAGTCCTCAGGCTTTTGTAAAACTAATTTTTACATCTTTTAAGATAGGCAGCCTGTCTTGGCAGGAGCACAGTGAATCACTGGCCCATTACAAAATCTGGCAGCTGGAACCTGACGCCAGTCACTGGGAGGGAAGGGGGTGAGAAGGAGAGAGGGGGGGGGGGGGGCTGCATTGTAGGACACCATCACTACGCAATGTGTTATAAAATTTAGCTTCCAAAAGGGTAATATTTATTCATAATTGTAATCCATATGTAGCACCAGTTAATTTATAAATTAATTGGTGACAAAAAAATAAAAAATAAAAAAATCCAACAGAGGCACTTCTATGCAACAGAGGGAAGGATTAGAGGGCAGAACTCTCCTCACTTATTCCTGTGGTTGTTCTCTGGGAAAATTGCCAGTGGTGTTTTTTTCTTAAAAAAAACACCCTCAAGCTTAATCCTGTAGGAATTGAATCTCAGCTCACGTTCCTCCTTCACAATCTAAAGCATTTCCTGATGACAGAGCAAAATGTGACTCCCTTTTAGCGTAGCAGATGATGATTTATTTCCTTAGCATTTTTTTATTGCAATTATCCCAGAGTTAATTCCATCAGTGCCAATATTGCATTATAATGGCACTCTGACCAAAGCTCTTCAACTATTGCTCTGCCAAATACTCACCTAATGAAACAACGATGCAGCCCTTACAAAAGAGCTGGGGGGGGGGGGTATTTCCGTTTCTGCGGCCATGATCAAGGAGCATTCTCATTTAATTTATCTTTTGTTCTCATTCACAAGTTCACTAAGACAGCTCTAGAACCATACTCAAATACTCATTTTAAGTTCCTACAAAACGCTGCATCATTTACACATGCATAACACTATTTTCCAGTGAATATACCATGATTCTACCCTGGCTTTTTATCTATAACTCTGGCTCAGTCCTTGTTAAAACAGCAGCTATACAAAGTGGTTTTCATCAAAACTGGTACAAATTCAGAAAGGTTCACTGGACAGCAGCAAGAGTCAAGAATCCTTAACAGAACTAGATTTCACTGGTTAACAATAACCACAATAATGTAACTATGGTATAATCACAAAAATACACCCAAGGCTCATAACATAACGGAACTGGTGTACTGATCTTCAGCATAAAGCCCAATATTTCACATTATAGCTTTCCCTCGTTTTATTGAACATTATTCATATATATATATTAAAGATATTATATGGAAGCCATGGCTTATTAAATTGGCATGTATTAATATTTAACCAGCAGTCAGTTAGCAAGCACTATGTCCAGCAGAGCATGTAAAGTGGGAGATTGACTGTACCATATTTGTAAGGTCAGCTGGAATACTTTAGGCATGAATAAAATGTGAAGACAGAATGTGATGAGCAGTGCCAGTGGAAAAATGATGACACTAAGGAATAAAACACAAATGGTCTTCCTGAACAGGCAGGTGTGGGATGAAAGCAGCATTTGAATAACAAGCATATTCAAGATCTCAGTGTGTCTGGCCTTCAAAACTCAAGATCTTCCAAAAGTCCCAGAAGAAGGGGGGGGAGCAGGGAAGAGAAAAAAATAAAATAAAAGGGGGCAGGGGTGGCTGTGCAAGGGAAGTAAGAGACAAATACAGAACAACAATGGCCTCAGGAAGTCGACTTTCCTGCCGTACCCAAAATGGCATTACAGTGTTAAAAGCTGCAGCCCTATACACAGCCTAAACCAATTCATGGAAATATTGCTTGTCAGCACATTGCTGTAAATGCTGTAATCCTTCAGCCTGCCCTGAAACCTCATCTCCCTGAACAGTGTGTCAGTGAAGGTGGGTTATGCAAAAGCCCTAGCATTAGGGAGAAATGGGCCATAGCAACCAGCTTGACCAGGTGTGGTTATGTGAAAACCATGCAAACTATCAAATGCCTATTCAGCTCTAATGTGGCATTCATCCAGGGCACTCTGCTCCAGTTTCAAGAGAAATGTGTCTACAGAGGACAGTCAGAAAGCAAGATGAGCGAATGTGCCAAGAATAAAATTGTGAATTTACCACAGTGGGAAAGAGCGCTTTCCCAGTCAGAAAAAGAACAAGGTATCTTGATCTCAAAGCATTTTTGCTGAAATTCTTGTGGAAACAAATCATGCTTCTTGGAAAATTGGCACATTGTCCAGAGGGAGAAAAAAAAAATCTCTACAATTTTTTTTCTGAAAAAACATCAGCTGCTGTTTAAATTGTGTAAACCAACAGAAAGTATTCAAAATTACTTTCACTTAAAAAGGTTTGGGCAATCTTATCCGCAAAGGGCTGGTGTGATTTTTGTTCTAACCAACCAGGAGGTCACATGATCAGTTGTATTGCCGAGACCAACTAATTAAAATAGTGAAATCAGGTGTGCTCTGTCCTGAATGAACTAAAATCCAGCAGCCACACCAGCCCTTTGCAAGAAAAGACTGCCCACCCCTGCACAAAAAGAATATTAATATTGCAGGTCCTTTTTTTCCCCCCTCAGCAACAATTCACATATTTAGTAGCTGCTAACTTACTACAATATGGTTCATGAGGAGCTTTGTTCACATTAACATTTCAGACAAGGCAGAGGATTTCTCTTGACTGTGTACTGGCTGTCCTAACAATCCACCCACCAAAGGCAAACATTAACACAAGCCAAAGAGAAAAGGTGGGGGGTGGAAGCACATGCCCCCACACAGCCCACCGTGTGTGGAGACCTGATGACCATGGAATGATATGAAAACTTGTGACAATGTGGGAGCTTAACGTCTCCATTATATCAACAAACCAGGCAGAAGAATGTCAGTACTGTGCCAGTTGTGTTAAGTGATAAGTGGGGAATGATGTGTTGGCAACAAGCCTGTAAAGACCGACCCTTGAGTAAGCTATTGCATAACTAGAGAGGAGGGCAGCAGGTCATGGTTACGCTGAAAACATCCTTTCCTATTTCCCCTATCAAAGTCATTCTTGAAATCTCATTATGAGTGCAGCTCCATTAAAAAGCTGAAGTCATTAACTCCCAATTGGTTATGCTTAGGCAGAGGCTACATTTAGCACCAAAAAAAATCCTATCCAACACTTTTAGCTACTTCACTTATTTCCCAGAGTTCAAAGAGTCAGAAAACAGAACAAGCACCAACGAGTGCTCTGCTTTCAGCAAAAGCAAAGTGGTGTTGAAACTAGAAGAACAAGAACAACAAGTCTCAGAAAAATCCTGACCGATAAAGTCCGAAACAATTCTCCCATAAAGCTTTCCCTCAAATGTCCCAGAAGTTACAATACGATAAAGTCAGTGACAATGCTGACATCATCACTTAACAGGTAACATTATCCCTGGCTTGGGATTTTAATTTCATATTAATGCTATCAACTGTGGGACAGAGCAAAATCAGGAAAACAGCTACAAACTCTATACACTGAAATGTTTTACAAAAATTGACATTGAATAATTTTCATAATTTTCCAATTTAAAAATTTGTGATGTAATTTGTTGGGATCTAAATAATTCATCCAGGCATACAGACCATAATTAAAAGTTGATGTATGTCTATACTAATGTAAAACAACCTTGAGTGTGAGAAAGGTGCTATATAAATTAAATGTAATAATAAAATATTATAACAAATACTGCTTTTATTTAACTCAACAAAATAAAATAAGGAAGCACAAAAACAAAATGTTTTCTAGTTATGTAACACTAAAGTGCCCTAGAAGGCATTGCTTGGCAACAAACTTGAATCAAATATTTCAGAGAGACCCCAGGCCACGCAAGGCAAACCAGTGGAGCTACAGCATCCACAACTCTGCAACCAGGGGCTTTACGGTACAAAAAAAAATATTCATATTTGTACATCCAGTACAAAAATATATCCAGTACACATTAAATAAATGTGGGCCTAGTGTGGTCTAATGCTTAGAAGTAAAACTTTGACTATTTAATATTTACCGTTCTCAGGGTAAATTACATGTGATTATACAATATCATGTCACATTGTCTCAAGCTATTCAGCAGTATATATAAGTTAATGACATATAGACAATTTGATTGTACAATATCATGTCACATTATGTCTCTCTCTATATATTATTTATTTAATTAATGGATGTCTTCAGTAGCAAACTGTGTCATAATGAGACAATAAGATCTGGGGCAATGCAATATGTGAAACTTTGACAAATGTTTAATTTCTAGATCGACAGCCTTGTATATTTCTCTTAAAGTATAATGAAAGTTGCACAACTGGTGCCTTCTAAAAGTGAACAAAGCTGTACAAAAAAAAACCAAACCTGGTGATATGCCTTTTGTACAAAGAATATTCAGATGGTGCATTTTCACCCTGCCTCCCGTATATGGAAGTCCGTTTGTCAATGGAACCATGAACCTCTGGGCTTCAGGAAACGTCACATCTCAGGAATGCTAAGAATTCCTGAGCTTAAAATAACAGGCTTTTTTTCTGAACCTACCAGAACAATGCCTGCAAGTGCTGAATGAGTACTCTACTACAAACTGTCCAGTGTAACTTGGAAAATAAGTCAATTTCCCACAATATTCAGTATTAAAAATGTTTAATCTCCCTAACCCTGGACAGACCAAAGGCCATATATCTATACAGACATTTTAAAGAGGTTTCTCTCTTCCCAACATATTACCCACAATGCTGTATGTGCAACCAACCAAGTTAAATCTAAACAGCACCTTATCAATAGTGCGTTAAAATTATCTTCAAGCCAAAGCTCCATTTGTGCACCCTTTTTCCATAAAAGTAACGGACACTGGTCATTTATCATACCTTTTGTTTGTGCTGTGAATATAAATTAAACTGATTATACACAGCTTTTCTATACACTGCCCCGAGGACACTGAGGAGGGGGCAGATCCACCGGCTCCTCCCATGACCATGAACAATGAGCCGAAAATTAACAAGGCTTCGGTCTTCGTTCATCCACAAAAAGATGCACAAACATACAGACATATACACACACAAGTCTTACACATAAGATAATCACTACTACCACGAAATAAAACATAACGACTGAGGTTTCGACGTGTAAAAGTCGGTTAGTATTCTGAATGAATATCGACAAATGGATCGACAGCGTCTCTCTCTGAGTTCGGAGTCCAAACCTCCAAAACCTTACACTTCAGTTGAGATATTAATTCACTTACGGCTCTGTCAAATTCAGTTACTTTAAACTGAATAATTAAATGCTCGTTTACTCCCTCTCAGTCTCTCAGTGCGATTAAAGAGTAGCCGTTCTCTGTCACTTTACAATCGTCTGTCGTGAGGTTAAACCATAACAAAGTGCTTAGGATGTAAACGTTTATAAACAGAGTGATTCGATGCTATAAAACATCTAATTACACCAACTAAAAGCGACAGTTAGTTGCCTACTGGGGCTGCCCAGACTTTACAGGCAAAGAACAATATTTAAGTTAGAAAGAAATTAGCTGTTTCCATGTCAGGTGACTTTTTTAAAACTTCAGTGGTGCGCTTACCTTATTTTTAACTTCGGCTGATAACCCGTAGGCTGGCCCCTTGTTGAACTGAGTCATGATGCTCTCGTTTATAGTTCGCGTCCGTTGATCTGGAAACAAAGCAGGCCTACAAATAAAGTCAATGTATCAGATTTTTAAACCACTGCGGAGTTAAACGAGAGGTCCACTGCTGTTCAGTCCGAGCTCATTAAATCCCTGTGGCCTGCTCCTGCTCCGCGCCGCCTGCTCGATCAAAACTTCTCGCTTCAGTTGCTGATTTTTTTTTTTTTTGTAGAGGGAAAAATAGTGGAGTCACAGCGGACTGACGGCATTCTTTCAGCCAATCACAGCCTTCGGATTTACATACGCAGCTGTCTATTGTTGCGGAGTTTCATGAAATCTAATTTAATCATTCACTCAGACACAATTCTGATATTAAAGCCTTTTACTTATTTAAAATATCCGAGATAAAGAATTTTCAACATTTAATGTTAGTCAACGACTTTTAAAGATTTTTAGGTTTTATTTCTAACTGCTGTCAACAAAACAATATTAAACTGAATTAAGACAAATTTTAATTCAGCTTTTAACTTTTCTAGAAATACAAACGTGGCGGGTCAATAACTACTGAAAAAAAATTAGAACTCGAGTTTCCTCACATGTTATTTGAAAAGTTATATCATCAAATAACACCGTAAAATGATCTAAATAATAAACATACTGTATCTGCTAAAATAACCGGTCTCAGATTATTCTCTTTTGGCTGTGTACAAATATTTTATCTTCAAAAGTTTTATTAAAAAGGCACAACATGAGGAAAAAAATACAAAGTGCCTCTGTTTCCTGAAATGCACATCTGTTTTCACTAAGCTTTCTAAATAGAGGGACACTGTTAGATAAATGAGCATTATGCTCATCTCAATCACTCAATCTTCAGTTTTGAAGATATGGAATTATTTTTAACAAAATAAATTGAAAAAATATTAACTGTAAATTATGGTTGACACGTTTCATTTAGTAGCATTTACCTTTGATTATGCAATCTATAATAGGATATATAGTGCTTTTCTTTTAAAGCATATCATCAGAACCAAGATTAGCAAAAATATATAAATAAACATAAGTTCAGCCACAAATTTATTTAAGCAGCTATTTTTCACTGACCACTGAGGAGCACTTTGTAGTTTTATAATTAGACTGTAGCCCATCTCTTGCTCTGCGCACATTGTTTGCTCCCTTTCAACATGTTTTTAATGGTCAAGACCCCCACAGAGCAGGTATGATTTGTGTGTTGTTTCATTCTCAGTGCTGCATTGACACTGATATTGCTCTGGTATGAGTGGATCAGAAACAGCAGACCCTGTGTCCACTCACTGTCCATAATGTTAGACACACCTTGTTAGTCTACCTTGTAGATGTAAAGTCAGAGACAGTATCTCATCTGTTGCTGCACAGTTAGTGTTGTTCATCCTCTAGTCCTTCATCAGTGGACACAGGATGCTGTTGATATTTTTTGGTTGGTGGACTATTCTCAGTCCAGCACAGATACTGAGGGGTTTAAAAACTGAAGCAGCCCTGCTGTGTCTGATCCACTCGTGTATCACTGCAACACACACTAACACAAAACCATCACATCAGCGTCATTGCAGCTGTGCTGAGAATGAGCCACTAACCAAATCAAACCTGCTCTGTGGTGGTCCTGACCACTGAAGAAAAGGGTGGTAGGAGGCTAACAAATTATGTAGAGCAACAGATGGACTAGTTCTAATTGCAGAACTACAAAGTTCTCTTGTGGAGAGTGGATCTGTGAGAATAAATATGGTCATAATGTTATGGTTGCTCTGTGTGTGTGTGTGTGTATATATATATATATATATATATATATATTGTATTCTGGGAAGGCTTTATACTAAATGTTGGAAACATTTGTGTGAGAATATGATGAGTCTACAAAAAGAACATCACTGAGATGAGGTAGTAATGTATGTTTACTGCTGCATTTCTTTTGCTCGGGATATTTGCATGATTATCATGTCCCAACACACTGGTGTATATATTGTATATGGTACAATACATTCTTTGAAAGCACTACTTCCACCTGAGCTGCCTTAAGCATGTAACAAAGGCATGGCCTGCATGTGTCATACTTACATTTAGTGACTCAGAGGAAATTGTAAAGCAACCTTACAATGTCATACATAAGTGCATTCATTTACACTGGCTTTAGCATCCTCTCATTTTTCATTAAACTATAAATGTGAGCGGAAACAGCCCAAGCACATTTGGTGCTCAGATGGCTATAAAAAGAAACAATTTCAGAACTATGAATTTATGTTTATCCCTTCCCCCATTTTTCTTATGGTACAGGAAAACAAAACATTTCAATTATTCACGCCACTTCCTCTGATTCTCAGCAGCGTCTGTACAGCAACAGCAGAGACAGGAAATGCTCCACAATTCCACTACAGCTTTTCAACAGTTGCTAGTGCTAGAACACAAAGGCAGAGGAAAAGGCAGCAACACTCAAAAGCAACATGTAGTTACACTGACAATGTCAATCAAACATTCTCTTTTTCATACCAATACATTAAGGTTAAAGATCATCTTGTTTTATCTGCTGTTCTGTCTGCCTACATTTAAATAATCAGACATTTGGTGTCAGTTGTAAAGTGTAGCACTAGTGAATTTTAGATGTACATACTACATATTTTAAAAATATTGAAGTATCATGAATTCATGCCATATTGTCCACTCCCAGCTGTTATGTCCAGCACAAATTTCCTATCCTATGTACATTTACTGATGTTTTAAATCAGTCCAGCTAATTCATTTTTTTAATTTCCATGAGTTTGATTTGGCGGCAGAAGCTTGTGCAGACGACCTGTTCCTGCTTGCCTTTCCAAAAGCATCTTGACAAGAATATTCAGCACTGAATCTCCTTGACATCACTTCTCTCGGATTCACTTGAAACCACAAAACCAGGTTAAAACACAGCTATTTATTCAACAGCACTTTTGTGTGTGTGTATATGTGTATATATATGTGTGTGTGTGTGTGAATGAAAAGTTCAGACATACCGGGCATACATGAGAGGAGGAGGAAAAAGGAGAAGGAGGAGGAGAAGAAGAAGAAGAAGAAAAAAAAGTGCTTCTCAATCCTGGTTCTGGTGGGCCACAGCCCTGCACATTTTAGAAATTCCTCTGCTCCCAAATCACCTGATGTAACTAATGAGCTAATTACCAACACCTAATTGAAGTGGGTATGATGGAGCGAGGAGAATCAGTAGCTCACTACGACCGGGACTAAGAAACACTGGTATAAACACACCGGACCCCCCCAAAAGTGTTGGCATACGTAATTTCTAAAACTTTGTTTTAGAACAAATTCCCCTTGGACTTAATCATATAAGGTTTACATCAGTTTCTTTAAATATTTCTGCCTTTTACTTCATTACAAACTGTTTGGCCACAGCAGACTGTCTGTATGTGTCTGGCTTAACAGACAAGGCAAAGCGCTGTGTTGATGCTCAGTTTGACTAACCAGCAGTAGAACCAGACCTTAATCCCCAAATGTCCAGTTCATACCACAGGTGAAGTTTGTGTATCCAGAAAATGTGTATCCAGAGTGTGGATTAAAATAGACTGAAAATCTAAAGACTTTGGTGTAAACCCTACCTGACAAATTGTGTGCAGTTATAAATGTAACAGGACATGTAAAAAAGAATTAGTATACAAATGATCCATGCATCATGCACATATTCTAAAGAATATAAGTGCACCATGAGCATAGTCCAATAACAACACTCCAGAAAGGTTTTATTCTATACTATTCTACCCATATAGATAGATTTAGGATATTTAGATTGAAGAGGTGGCCATTGTACAAAAAAATAGTCAGCAAAGTGGTAAAGGATTTTCCCAGACAAAGAAAGACTTTCCACACGGCAGATACTTTCCACATAAACAAGTAAAACCCTCTTCAGTCCCAGGATCCCTAAGAGCAATGCAGCAGCGCACAGAGGTACGCATGTACCGGGTCCATTGCACAGAACCTGAAACATAAAGATAACACACAACATAAGACTCAATTTTGCAAGCTTATAAATGTTAATGTGATATTATGAGTATAACAAAAACAACTAAATGTAGGATGAACTAGTTTGAAACCAAAAATGCCACTGCGTAAAGCCTCCTAAGAATGAGGACCAATATGAGAGATTATGGTTTGGAGAAAAGGAGAGGCACAGGAAGGCGGTCAGACTGCTGTGGAAAGAGGCCATGGCTTCTGCAGAATCCATCACTATACTGAGTGCAGAGCCATGATCTGGGTGCACATTAATACTGGAAAAATCCAGAATTCTTTAGGCAGCCAGCTACGACTGATAGGAAAGAGAGACATCACACAGTAACAATAGGGCCAATAAAAATTACAAAGGAGAGTAAAAATGTTTGGAATACATTGCATAGGGTGGTGGAGAATTCTATTGTTTGAATTCTACATTTGGGTTAAATGTGTTAAGCAAATATTATTAAAATTCAGTCTCTGAAATAAATGTACATATAGATAAATGTTTATCAGGACATACAGGAACATGCAAGAAGATGGGATAAAACCTTGGTGAGTGCTCTGTATAAAAGGTGTATTTCACATTTTCCTTTTTGGTATGTGGTCTTGTCACCAAACAGTGAGAAGGTGACTTCAGCTCTAAAAATGCGTGCTGCGAGCTAAAGAGCATTTGCTATGGGTGCTGGCCAAGAGGTGAAAAGGCTGTTTTTGTTGTTTGCCGTATACATATACATGATACATTTTTTAACATAATGTGGGTGAAATAAATCACAGCCTTTAGATACTTCTCAAAGAAGTGCACCTGTGGAACACAAAATGGTTTGGACATGATTGATGCAGTGCCTTAACATAATTACTTTAGAGTTCAATGATGCAGAATAAATATGTACTACTCAACAGAAACGTGAAAATATTCTCAACAAATATACAAGTGCATTTGTAGCATTTAGCATAGAATAGTTCAGGCCTGAGGTTGGCCAATACAAAAAAAGGAACCGATGGCTTCTTTTTAATAGAATTTTACTGAATGATCTTTGTCCACTTTTAGAAGAACCATTAGAAGGAAGAGCATCTCCATATCCTTAAGAAGTTTTTTCTCATTCTAGTAAAATCTCAATTTTATGCTTGGAGGAAACACTTCTACCGTCATGGGAGTGATCTGTATCAGGACAACAAAGGCCTTATTCAAAGGGACCTCTGTGTATGGGATAAGGAGTATGAAAATAATTTAAATCATATGTTATTACTTTTGCAATCACCATATCCCAACTCTATTTAACACCTATGGAAGATTTTCAAACCCTAATTTCTTTTGGAAAAATTATTCTATCCTTTCAGTACTATTCCAGATACTTGAAGAATACATGCCAATGTGCACTGAAGCAGTTTTTGTGGCTTTTATGCTTATGTTTACTCTTGCACTTGCTTGTATATATACAAATAAATTACATAAATATAGTAAACAAAATGAATAACAATCCTCAAAAGTTCCTACAGAGATTTTTGTCTTGCCAATTTCTTAACAGTAACAGACAGACAAAGCCTAAAATCCTGCACTACAACACAATTCTCTTTCATCCTTCATATGACATCTTTTTGGAAAATGTGGTGCTTGCTGTGGTTGAAGATAACTTTCAGCAGGTTTTTGAAGCTTTATTGTTTGAGCTGTTAATAAGTAGCTCTCCAAGAGAATCTAAATCCCCGTTGTTACACACTGTATTCATTAAACTGCACTGAACATTCTCAACATAACCTCCATAACCTAACAATTCACAGCTGATGTTTCAGCACAGACATACATCAAACCTACACAACATTGTGGGTTGATAGGAGCGCCAGATCACAAAATGAATGTACTGAAGCAATGCAAAAGTGATTTGTTTGTTAAATCATATAACACACACATATATCACATATTTAAGAGTTGAAATGTTTGACACCTAAATGTTATGACATCCTGTAATGTGTGCACGTGCGTACATGCCCACTTCTTTAATGCGCTTTTCACTTGATAATGAAATAGCCAAAACCATAGCTTGTAATAACCAGCTGTGATACACAGCTGAAGATACAAAATATCTGAGGACAGTCTGATGAGGTCACCTCACCCTTAAAGTAGGTAAAACACCATGTCACAGAGAGAACTACACCAGGTGAGCTCAAGTCTCTCAGCCTGTGTCATTTCCACACTCACATTTACAGACAGAATGAGTCAACTCTTGCCTGACTAGACAGCAGGTGTGAGGCCCATAAAAGGCTTATCTGACCTGCAGTTACACGGTAAATGTCTGGAATACCCACAGGCTGTCAGACAGCTACTTATTAACCCACTATCAATCTTCTTGTAGTGGAAAGGGTACAGTAGTTACAATGATACATATATGGGGTGTGTACAGAGTGGTATGAAAACACAAAGAATGAGATGCACCAACAACTACTTGTTTCAACACCATGGGCTGCTTTGAACTCCGATGGTGACGGAAAATGTGAATAAAAGGTGGTTGGGCAGGGTCCTACAATGAAGTATGACTGAGAATAATCTTGACTTTACCACTCTGCACTTGAGGATCTTGATCCATTTACAGCTGTTTTATGTAGACATATTTTGCTATTGTTATTTCTGACAGCTGGATACTTTCTGGGTCATATTACCAGAGAAATGTCACTGTGGCTCTGTTTAAACAGAAGGTTTCCTACATAAAACTATGCAAAGCCAAAATTAAAACTTCATGCACATAACTGCCATTGCTGACAGTAAAAATATTAAATAGAAGCAATTTACCCCCAACCTTATACAAACTACGCAGGGAAATAAAATACATTTAAATATAATATTAAACGCAAAGCTTGACATGTTTAATTAAGCCTCTTTCTAGGGAATTACTCCAAGCCTCAAGTGGAAAAAAGTGAACTAAATATCATATTCCATATCAGATTCTTCCTTAAAACAATCAACAGGCCATTCCATTCCATTCTCTAACAATTTCCTAATAAGGTTAAGATAAAACATATGGGACTGATGCTCTGGGCTGGATGTTCAAAGAAAAAAAAAAAAGAGAGAAGAGCGAAAAAAGCAAAGCTGAGTGAGGCTTAACAGTAAGGAGCCACACTGGAACGTCAGTGAGATTGGCCACAAGACTGGCCTACCCATGGTGCAGGGCTCAAGCCACCATCATTTGTTTTTGTAAATCATATGACCCCTTTAACCCCCTCTGCTTGCTCCCCACGTTTCCTCACAAGGAAAAGTTGAGACCCTTTGGCGCTGTAATGGATAGAATGGAGAACAACTCCATCCCAAGATGCTCTATATGAATCTAAAATTTCAATATTTGAAATTGAGATTCCCACTAAATTAATATTTGACATAATTAAACATTACTCATAAAATGGCCTGATTTTAACTCTAAACTATAACTATTTATCTTTCAATTTAAAGTAAACATTTCAAATCATATGCATTTTCAAATAATTTATAAATGACCAAAAATCCATGAATTAACAGATAAAGGTCCAACCATTCAAAAATGACTAATGACATTTAAACACATTCCTAATAAAGAATAACTGTCACAGCACTAAGGTGGCTTTTAGTCTGGCTCTTATATAACCCAGTTTTCTAATGGCTCTAAACCAACAGTAGTACTCAGCTTGAGTTGTTACTCCACTGGCTTCAGATAAGGCTATTGCATTAGTCTGGGTTTAATGAGACACCGTCAGGCTCTTGGATTGTGCTGACACATCTGGAGGTGGTGGGCTGTACTGAGAGGTACTGTGATTCACACATGTCCTTTTATGGCAAACAAAGTTTTGAGACCACCCCCTATTCGATCCCCAGCTCCCAGGCCTGACCCCCCATTTCCCTCTGATTCCTCCTCGGAATGCAGCCCCTGCTGATGCCTGCCTCTCACAGACATGCTCAAGTTTGGTAAAAACAAACAAGGGGGAGCTTTAAGTCACGCTGAAGAATGCAGCCACACAGCCTCGACCTGGGCATCAGACGTCACAGCCAGGTTGCCAGACCCCATAAAGAAGCCCCAAAAACTCATGAAATATGACCGTATATGCCTAAGCTGAAGACCTTCTAAATCAACAGTGGCTAAAAACAACGCATTATGTATTATCCTTCAGATTAAAAATATAATAAATATATTTAGAGTATATTTGAATAGGTATATTTGTTGCAGTAACAGACAATATATCCCATAAAATAAGAATTACAACAAAGAAAACAATAGAAAGCAAAGCTATGGTTTTATTTCCAAGAAAGACATTTTGACTGTGTTTCCAGCCAACTGCCACTCCTTCCAAACATATTTTGAAGAGAAGAAGAGTGGAAGCTGATGATAATGATTGAAGAAGTGCTAATTAGAGACTATGGGAATATCTGGCCTGTTCCTTCTGATGTATCAAGCTATTCCTTCAATGTGTATAATGCTCTCTCTCTCTCCCTTTAGCCGTCACAACCATACTCCCTCCCACCCGGCCTCTCCAGCACTACCTGCTTAATCATGCTCCACCCCGTCCCAGCCAGTTGGCATGGCAACTGAGAAACCCGATGCAATTTGGCCCCTCCTCTCTGAGGACACTCAGGCCATCCTCACAGCTGGGCTGAGGAGCCAGTAAGGCCGTGCCACATCCTGAGAACAAGAACAGCTCCCACTCTCCATATTATACAACTTTAGGAGGAGGGGGAAATGAAGGCTCCCAGTGTCACTCCTACTCAACCCCTCCAGAAGTTTCCCCTTCTATTTATCTCCTTGTCTCTACACTCGCGTCTTTTATCTCTCTACTTTCACTCAACTGGAGACAGGATGAAAAATGCCAGATGTTTTGATAGGCCATGCCACCGATAATCCTCTAATATGATAGCCTTATCTTCTTGGGGAGTAAAACAACACTATCAACTGCTTCACCATTCACAGGCTTAGTGAATGGAATGCCAAACCTCAGGGCGGTGTGCTGCTATTACTGATGGAAGAATAGAGAATGATGTTAATTAATAGGTCAGAAGCCTCTGGAAAGTTTAACAGTTCCCTCATAAAGCTACAATGTCCTTTATAATGAGCAGAAAAGCTAACAGTCTGCAGAGCGGCATCTTTATGAACGTCTTCCTCCGCAGAAACAGATAAAAGTAGAATACTGTATATTATAGATGCTGTATAATGTGCATGAATGGAAACTTATAATTTCCCCATTTTATGATGATATAAAAAGTCTTATGAAATTCTAGTAATAATAGTCAAACTATAATATAGTTTGTTTTAATGTCATTTTTGTCATCGCAGTGATATCCCTTAGGCTAAACACTGTTCTAAAGACTGTGTGGTGTATAGAATTGAGATAATCAAATTTTTTTTAATTGAAATCTTATTCTTTAACTTAAAGAGTTAATGTCGATGTGAATTTGACCAAAGGTATTATTTAGATATTTAAATAATGTGTTATTTAATGGCTGGGAGCTAAACAAGCAATAGCCTGGAGGCTGGACAAACAGGACATGATATAGGATCTAATGTTTATAATAAATAGAACACAGGGTTCTTTGAGGACTCAAATATGTGAGGAATGCAAGATACATTTAACACACTTCTCTTAAGTCCAAGTGCAGCTGTATAAGGAAGTATATACTAGGCTTCACATGAGGCACACATTTGGTTAAGAGCACAACCATGTCATCAGAGGATTGATAAGGATACATAATTTTAGCCTCTGTTACTATTATTACACACTATATTTAGAAAGTCAGAGAAATTCATAATAGAAGCACTTTCATCCTTAAAATAGATTCAAAGTCACATAGATGCAAAAATCATAAATATATTATGAACTTTCCCATCTGGGAGCCTATTACAGACAGGCCAAAATGGGAGCTAGATGGGCTGAGGAATAGAGTCAAATGAAATTTTAATGAGGCTACGAGCTATATATGCAGTGCTGAGGAGGGTGCAGACCTACCACATCAGGCCTGAGTCTGAAGACTAGAGGAACTGAGTAGAGCAGAGCATAGACAGTACTGAGTATAGATGAGCTCCATGACTGACGAACCTCCCGACTGCGAGGGATTCGATGAATGGTGAACTACGAAAAGAGAACAAGTGGTTAACATAATTATGATAAAACCATATCACAAACATTTCTTGCCACTAACAAAGACTGCCTGCACATTATGCAGATTTAGGTCTTACAATATTAATTTAATATTTTAATTTAGTCCGGATTTAGAATTGAAATGTAAGAATTTATGTTTGAGTTATTATTAAACAAAAAGGAAAAACAACTATAGCAACTACAAATATTCTACAGAAATTACAGTATTTTATGTTATTGTATTTGCCTCTAACCACTCTTAATAAACAGCCATGGGTTTGCACACACATTCAAATTGTTTCTACGTAATACAGGTGGATGGAGTCTATATAAATTGTGGTGAAATGTGCTGCCCGAACGACACTGTTATTTGAATACTATTGTTAGCGGACTGAAAAGAGTGTAACTTAAGGGTTTTAAAACTCCGCTGCTGTGTCTGATCCACTCATAACAGCGAAACATCCACAAACACACCACTATCTTGTAAGTGGCCTTGCACCAGCCAAATTAATACCTTCTCTGAGGTGGTCCAGTGTGACCTTTAAAGGATGACAGGGGGACTAACAATGCATGCTGAAGCAACTTAAACGCTACAGTCTACAGTTGTAGTTACATGGTCAGTGGAGCTGATAAAATGTTTAGGTTGATCGGTTTATGTACGTCTCTTACTGAGGAAAAATATTCTTAATTTAACAAAGGGAGAGTGTGCCATCTGCTGGTGAAAGATCGGGTCTGCAGCACGTTTTGGAAGCTCCCATTTACAGGTTGAGAACCTATATGTACACAAACAGAAGCCTCACCTGTCCTGGAAGGTCACCTGTCACTTCTGTCACTCTGGAGGCTTCAAACTTGCGAATCTTGTCTTCACTCATGACGTCAGTGTCTGCTATCACGTAATGTCGAGGGATGTACGCCAGGGATAAACTTTCCATTAACCGTATGATCTCTGTCGTGTGTCCACCTGTGAATGATTAACATAGTTGCAAAACACCTACTGAAAGTTTATTTATTTATTTATTATTGCGTCAATCATAGTTCAGGTTTTAAGTTAAAATTACCCTGAGAGACTCTTACCTGATCCGGCCACTACAAGAACACACACTGAACCCTTTTTCCCCGGTTTGCAGTCTGTGACTCTCCGGAGAACCGACAATAAACGACAAATGAAAGCTATTAGCGCCAGAAATACGCCGAATAAAACTCCGTATAACACTGACATAGACATGGTACGACAACCGACTCGTACTGTCAGACGTCAGCGTTTATTTATTTAATTTATAACGCCTAACTATAACGACGGCGAACATTAGCAGGGAGAAATATTAGCTACAGTGAAAAACAGAAATTAGAACTGAACGTATGAAAACAGCCATAACTGAGCGTTGGTGCCAGCTAAACGACTAAAGTGTGGACGGTAAATAAATCGTTATCTGAAGGCTTTCCGGTAAACCTCAACTTTTGAACATACCCTGGGTTCTCTCGTTTTCTTTGTTTAAACTCAGTGGCAGCTGCAGTGTCTTTAACGCTAGACATAACACTTCCATAGCCTGATACAAAACTTAAATTGGGATTTTGATTTTCCCATGCCTTTAGCTTCTTGTAGCTACCACTGAGGAGACTCAAATTGCTCCTTGCTCCCTTCATAGTGCCATTGGAGGGTTTTAAAAATCTACCTCCTATACCGAAACAGTTTATAATATATCTAACAACGGTCAGTTTAAGTCATCCCGTCTGTGCAAAATTCTATTCTAGAAACATATTTCACTATATGGTTACGAAAGAAAAAAATTTCTATCTCACTTGGTGCACTATATAAGCATAATAGGGTCATTTGCAACGCGCCCCATTTTAGTGAGTGTTGACAGAATTGCAGCTACGGAAATCGACAGAGGACAATCTTTATGCTGTGAACGGGATGGCGTTGGGAAATTGCGTGCTCTATTGGTTGGGTTTGCAATTACATACTTACATGTGTAATACCGATTTTCACGGAATTTATTTTATCATCTGCATCTAGTTATAATACATGGGTGGTTTGATGAACAAAACAGCCGCATTTATTATTTTCACAGCCAATTTTTTTAAACTTGTCCTGAATTCCTGTAGAGTTAAACGGCTTTAATATTACTTTACTTTACTTTATTACATTTAGCAGATGCTTTTATCCAAAGCGACTTACAATGATAGTACAAAAAATAAAAAAAATTAAAACATTGAACAATGCAACATTAAAAGAGTATGTCTATACGCATCAGATAGTTATACTGGCTAATGCAGGTGTTCTCTAAAGTGCTCAGATTTTAGGAGTTTCTTAAAAGTGGCGAGGGACTCCACTGCTCTGGTGGAGGTAGGCAGCTTGTTCCACCATCTGGGAACTATGGAAGAAAACAGTCTGGATTGCTTAGTGCGGATGTTGGGTAAAGCAAGGTGACGTTCAGTGGAAGAGCACTGTGGCCGAGGCAGGACATAGGCCTTTAGGAGCAAGTGCAGGTAGTAGGGCGCCTGCTTTGTCATCACCTTGTAAGCAATCGTGCAGGCTTTATATTTGATGCGAGCAGCAACCGGAAGCCAGTGGAGCTCAGTGAGCAGTGGGGTGACGTGCCCTTTTTGGATTGTTGAAGATCAGACGTGCTGCTGCTCTGGATCATCTGTAATTTATAGCACAGGCTGGAAGGCCCGTTAGCACTGCATTGCAGTAATCAAGACGCGAGATGACCACAGTCTGCACTAGGTGTTGAGTGGCATGTTGGGATAGAAACGGTCTAATTTGTCTGATGTTGTAAAGTGCAAAGTGACAGGAGCGGGCAACAGAGGCCACTTGATGTAAAAATGATAGCTGGTCGTCGAACATAACTCCCAGGTTCCTAGCAACCTTCGCCGGAAACAGTGAGAGTGAGTCGATTGTTAAGGTGAGGTTATGTTGGACCGACTCTTTAGCGGGAACCACCAGTAATTCAGTCTTAGAAAGATTAAGTTGAAGATGGTGTGCCTTCATCCATGAGGATATATCTGAGAGGCAATGAGATATCCGTGCTGAGATCGAAGAATCATCCGGCGGGAATGACAGGTAGAGCTGAGTATCATCGGCAAAGCAATGGTAGGAGAAACCATGAGAATGAATAACTGGGCCCAAAGAGGTGGTATAGATGGAAAAAAGGAGGGGTCCCAGTACTGAGCCTTGGGGCACAACGGTGGACAGTGGACACGATGAAGACAGCTGTCCTAGCCATGACACTTTAAAAAAACGATCAGCAAGGTAGGATCTGAACCATGATAGTGGTGCGCCTGAGATACCCATGTTTGAATGTGTAGATAGGAGTAGGTCATGATTGACTGTATCAAAGGCTGCTGACAAGTCCAGCAGAATGAGCACTGAGGACTGTCCAGCAGCTCTGGCGGTTTTTAAGGCTTCAGTCACAGACAACAGAGCCATCTCTGTGGAATGTCCCTCTTTAAAACCAGATTGGTTATGATCTAGATGATTATTCTGGAGAAGAAAGTCAGAAATCTGATTATACACTGCCCTTTCTATGAGTTTAGAAATAAAAGGCAATAGTGAGACCGGTCGGTAGTTGTCAACCAGGGCAGGATTGAGAGAAGGTTTTTTTAAGTAAAGGTGTCACCTGGGCCTGTTTGAAGGTAAGTGGAAATTCACCGGTGGATAGGGAAGTATTAATCACATGCGTGATGGCTGGGATAATTGTGGGTGCAATGGCTTGTAGAAGGTTTGTAGGAATCGGATCTAAAGGGCATGTAGTAGAATGGCTACGTGTTAGGAGGGCCAGTGCTTCTTTACTGAACAGTACATGACAATGACCGTCCTTATAATTGACGGTGTATGCAGTCTAATTCAAAATATTTATACACAGATCTAGTGATGAATGTTGAAAGGCAAATGTATGTAAATGCATTATTTTGGTGCATAAAAAATCAGTTAAACATTTCAAATCAGAATATGCATACAGCCAGCTCAAACTATAATTGATACTGTCTCTATGGGTCATTTGATTTCAGTATTCTCATGGAACTGGCTTGTACTGATTGATTAGTAATTACTTGAACAGTTGGCATGAAATACTCCAGGTGGCGCCTATCACAATGGAGTAACATTGCCATTCAGATCTCTTTAAACAGATCACAGAGCGTTACACCGATTATCCATTATTACCAGCTTGTTTACACCCATTGTCCTTTCTCTCATCTCCACTGACCATACAGGAGCACTTTGTACTTCTACAGTTTTTATTATTTATTTATTTTTTGTAGATTCATTGTAAATAGAGTTAATCATTCTCAGCACTGCAGTGACACTAACAAGGTGGCAGTGTTTTAGCATGTTGTGCTAGTATGAGTGGATCAGACACAGCAGTGCTGCTGGAGTTTAGAAAAAGAAATCCAACCAACAGCAGATAAGGGTAACATACAATAACATCCAATAGAGGATGACCAATACACATTGTGTGAATGATCTATCACTTTCTATGGTGGTCATGTGGTGGTCCTGAATATTGAATAGCAGAAACAAATGGAGCAAACAATGTATGCAAAGCAATAGATGGACTACAGTCTGTAACTGTGTAATTGTAGAACTACCTAGTGCTCCTGTAGGGTAAGTGGAGCTGAGCAAATGGATAGCTAGTATAGAAATAGGAGGTGGTCACTTGTTGATTTTGTTTCCTGCAGAATGCAGCACATATTAAAGTTCTTATCACTGTAGCAAATGCAAGAGATTTGACAGCCATTTTGATTAATTCTTTTGCACACATGCTCCTGTAATTCAGAGGAACAGAAGAACTACATATTCAAGCTCGTTTTGGTCTTTTTGCCTCAGCGTTTTATTCTCATATAGTAAACCTGATTCAAATCATTATCAAATTAACGAATTCCCCCTGGGCTTGATTATAGAGCAGGGAAAGAAAAATGTGGTGTTTGGAAAGTTATAAATGCTGTGTGAATCTAGTGTTTCTATAAATCATTGCCTGCTGAGTATACCCGGATTAGGTGATATTTAAAGACAGCTTAATGTTAGATGTATCCTTTGTTGCTTTACATTTAAATAATAAATAATAATAATAATAAATAATCCTGTGTCTGCATACTCAGCAACACTCATCAAATAAATGGAAGGAGAAACAATGAATTGGTGGAACCAGCTAATACTCTGTGAGTTACATTTATCTTTTTTTTTTTTCTTTATTTCCAAGTAAATATAGCCAGAGAAATCACAGATTTTCACACCTACAGACATTATCTGCAAAATTTGTAATTATTCTCTCTAGTTTGTTTGTGTATTGGTATCTTGGCAGTGTTCTTTTGCACTGCTGCCTTTGAAGCGTGTTCCAAATATGATTTGCTTACAGGAAAACAGATAACAAAATGCTTCCCTTTAAGCGACTGACATGTGAAACAGCAAGGGCAGCAAGGCAGCAAGGATACCACCTTCTAAATCTTGTCAAAATTAATGCATTTTTTGATTTTTGATGCCTGTTTTAAAGTAAACAAAGCCTAAAATGAACACAAATTAACCATACATTTAAACCACACTTTAATTAGCCTGATAAATAGGAATGACGTTATTATTATAAACACATTTTTTACCTTCACATAATCTGTATAATTAATTAATCATTAATTATTATAAATCATTTTAAAATTATTAATCATTATTAATCAAAATTAATCATTTCTACAATATAGATTCCATATCTTTACAAATGCTCTCTGCTCAATACCTGTCCATCTTTGAGTAGTGTAAAATCAGATTTTTAATATCCATTTCTTCAACAGGTGGGACTGATATGTGAGTTGTATAACGGAAATTGTGGGCAGTGCAATGGTGCAGCAGGTAGTGTCACAGTCACACAGTTCTACAGACCTGGAGGTTGTGGGTTCAAACCCCACAACGAGGGACTGTCTGTGAGGAGTTAGGTGTGTTCTCCCTGTGTCTGTGTGGGTTGGTACAGGTTGGTAGGTGGATTGACTACTCAAAGGTGTATGTAGGCGTGTGTGTGTCACCCTGTGAAGGACTGGCGCCCCCTCTAGGGTGTGTTCCTGCCTTGCGCCTAATCATTCTGGGAAGGCTCTGGACCAACCATAACCCAGAATTGGACAAGCGGTTACAGACAATGAATGAGTATTTAATTGGTCTCTATTGATGGCACAGTGGTCCTGCCGGTAGTGTCCCTGCCACAGAGCTCCAGGATTCACTCTATGGAGAATACTTTGATTTGCTTCATTCAGGGGTTGCAAAGCATTTTGATACTATTTAATATAGCTGCTTTTTATAGTAGAGATGTAAAAAAATAACAAAGACTCACGTTCATAAATATTGTTTATTACTTTTGTTGTTTTTGTAAAAAGTAATTATTGTTCTTTAGAGTTTTTTTCTTATTTGTTTAATGTCTTATGTAGACAAAACTGATATGGTTTATTTTACTTTTTTTTTTTTTTTTGTATGAAGAGTTCAGCATTGAGATCAGTCAAGTGTGGGATATTTACATTTTAAGGCTATGTGGAATTTCCTGTGTGTACCAAAGGAAAAATACTGTGGTGTTTAACATAGTCTGGTCTGGTCCAGCGTTGGTATTTATTTATGTATATTTGTGTCATGGGAAGTTTTTATGTGTTTGTGAGAGATTTCCTGTTTCTGTCTGTGTCAAATGACCATCATATGTATTTCACTGTGGTGCTCTGTAAATGACCCAAGTCTGGTCACATTACACAATCCTAAACTATTAGACATCGTCACATCATATACTTTAAACGTTTATTCCTGCATCTGTATTTTGAAATGGCCTCCAAAGAATTCCCCTTGTGTCTGAGCATTTCCACCTTAATTTGGTAAAAATGGTACTTACATTATAAGTTCTGGACACCACTTTAATCAGTGAATTCAGCATTTAACTTTGGTACGTCCATTGCAGATACACATTAAATTACATGAACACGGCTTATGCAATGTTTTTAGAAAACTGCCCAAAAATGGAAGAAACATGAGAATAAGTTCACCTTATCCAATTCACTTTGTTGAAGCATGAAACTGCATTCTCTGGAGTAACTGAGCACCATTCAGTAAAAAATTGTCTGGTGTGAACACAGGGCTCTTATCACATTTCCCTCCACTGACCTCCTCTGACAGCTTTAATTCCAAAGAACACAGCAGTGTAAATGATTGATCTTCAGAAAGGAACTGTGATGAAGTAGCTGGGTTGTCTTCTGATTTAACATGAAGCTGGATGACAGCAATCTGTTTGGTCATCAGCCAGAGCTCCACTTCATTAAGACCTTATCAAGGCCATGAACACAGTTTCTTGGCCCTGTAGTTGTCCCACTTGTTTGCCAAGGTTATGTACAGGACAGGGGACGTCTGGATGTAGGGAGCTCCTCACAAGCTACAACACAGTGAGGTAGTCTGAGAGAAAAGGAGGAAATTACAATCCAGTCTCTGAACACACGAGTAAAGGAAGGTAATCTTAAATGCAAGTAGGTCAGATATGGCACTTATTGCTCTTATCATCTATTTGTACTGGTTGTACATGTATCCTTCCCTTCTTACTTCCTGTCTTTCAGGCATGCTGAAACGCACAGATTTTTTTACTAGGAATTTTAAGAGGTCATATCTGCATTGCCAAAGCATTTTTCCCAAATGTCTGCACTTACCCAAAACACACTCATATGCTATAGACTCTTAAGTCCATTTAAAGAGTTCTGAGGTTTGTTATTATTTGGGACATTGAGCTTGCAGGAATTTGCAAGTGCCCTGTGAACTTTCCCTTTGCTGTAAAACCTTTTCACATTCTTAGCCTAAAATTCCAGGAATATTCTTTATTTTTACAGTCCTCTATCTTCACAGTCTTATCTTTAAATATTTGCGCACAGGCTGCTCAGAGTAGTTCATCAAGTTCATGTCAGCTGCTTCAACAATATTTCACATTAAAATTTCTCTGTTTTTGCTGTACTTTACTTTACCTAAGAGTCTTCCGAATATTTCATCTGCAGTAATACAGTAACAAAAATCTAGCACAGCAACAGAAGAAAAAGAATGTTGTAAGGCAAAGTTGTGAGTCTTTTTCTAATAAAGAGAGGAAGGAGGAACATTCAGATTAAAAGGAATTATAGTTTTTGTTGGTTCTTAAATCATGCAATTATCCAAAGAATAAAATATATTTGTAATGTGTTTTTAAGTAATAATCTTAGATGATGCCTTTAAAGGTAAAATGTGTAATCGTATCCAGATCGTGGTTTATGTTTCTAATATACCTGCAGAGCATCGCTAAGGTTCACAACCTGTTCTGCAACTGTGAGTGCCAAGAGTGCCCTTATTGCTCCAGAATTTTGAACACAAAGCCTGTATTGTTTCTGAAGCCTGGCAAAGCTCCAAAGGGTTGTATAAGTAAACTTTTACTTAACCCTGGTGCAGGTTGAAAGGCTAATATTTACCAAACAATTGGGTTCAATATGCACAGTATGATGACAAAATTTGTGTAAACGTTAACCACACCCAGAGTAACAGCTGAGTAAAGAGACATTTCAGTGTAGCTTCATGTCTTGGTTTTCAAGTTTCTGTTTGCAATGGTAGTCCGAGTTTCATTCAATTATTACCAGTAAGTAATTTTTTGCAGTGTCGTTTTCCATTGCTACAGGAGATTTCAGCACATACACTGGGGTCTAATGAGTACAATGGGGCAATAAGCTGAAATAGACGAGTAACAGAAATATACACCAAGCCCATTCCACCAGAGCAAGGGGGTGAGGTGTGTCCAAATGCAAATCTGCTTCTCCTTTATATTTTCACACTTTCTTGACAGGAAGTTGGCCAATTAACAACCTGCGTGGGTGTTTGCAGTGCCAGGAATAAGTGTGATATGGCTAATGACACATGTTCAGACAGGACAGACATACACACAAAGGAGTATATGTATAAAAATATCCTGACAGATGTGTCAAAGCCTCCTCAGCACTCTGGGTAGATAGCTGACAAAATTAAACAGACAATGTAATGTAGCAATTACGTAAATCATTCTTTTGTATGTAATTTTAATATGAATGATTTGCTTTGGTTATCTATGGAGTGACAAAAAAGTCACTGGATTTGTAATGATAGCAGAAAATACTCTAAATAAATTTCAATATATCAAAGTAGTTGTTTTAATTTAGGCATATAGGTATCCTACCAACTCACAAACAGTAAAATCCCATCTGGGAGTCACCAATATCTGCTTTTTTTTAATGTGAGAGAAAAAAGATAAGGTTAAAATCAGCAAAACAAACGCAAGAAAAATGATTATACCCAGTCATTCTGCTCCTCATGCTCACTCTGGGGCTCCCTGGAACAGGTGCTAAGGCTAGTCATTAGGCCTGTTTAAGTGAGAAGTGCTATTTGTTTGGGCTTTTTTTTTTTTTTTGCAACCACAACAATGTGCTTTGTCAGCATATTTGAAAGCAGTTTAATTAGGTTCTTTCAGGAGAGAGGTCTGTGTTACAGGTCTGTGAAGTTTTTCACTGACCATGCCAGTGTGCCCTCAGTTTTCTCCTCACATTTGTTGATAAAGGCATCACTCTTGACATACCGGACACTGGACACTGTCAGATGTCAGCAGTGACACACAGGCGCTACCACAGTGTTAAAGAGGAATAATTCAGGGACGACATTACTGAAATTCTTTTTTTTTTTTTTTTTCCTCTGTCTGAGTCAGCTTCCTGCTCCAGGGATTTGTGAAAGATGAATGTTTGGTCTGTGTGTGACATTGAGAAGCTCAAAGTCCCAGGACAGGCTTGAGTGGGTGTAAGGGTCTTTTTTGAAGTGATGTGAGAAAGATCTAAACAAAGAATATGATTTAAGTGCAAGAACTGGACTATGTGAAAACATATTTGACTTCTCCTTTAGTATGGATTAGAATAATGGACATGGAATCTTGGGTATGTTAAGTTTTTAGAAGTTGGTTTATAATTAATACTAATTCTTTGATCATTACAAATAAATAATGACCTCCTCCCAGATCAGAAGACCCTTTTAGAAAGACGGAAGGTCATGTAATTAGGATGGAAGTGTAAAATAGAGCTCCTTCATTTTGGGGCCCAAGTAACTAATAATTGTCTGTCTTAGCTCTGTGTCTGTGTTTTTTGCTTGAAGTTATCCAGCTGAGAAGATTTTCAGGGGTTGAGCCAGTGGCCAGTTCAGAATAACAAACTAATCTCTTGAGAGTAAAGAACAGCGCTGTGTGTCCACCAGCATGGACAAAATAAATTCTGCTCTGGTTAAAGTTTCGCCTTTAAGGTTTGATAAATACAATCTCATTTCTGATTTTTTTTAATGCAATAAAACATAAATCTATTATTTGTTTATTCTGTTAAACATTTAGGCTACATTCACACAGCAGGTAAATGTGGCCCAAATCTAATGTGTTTCGTCATACGTAACACAGATGTGTCCTTTTTGTGTGAACAGCACAAATCGCATTGAATCTGACTATTTAAAAATTAGATTTAGGCCACTTTCATACGTGGTATTGAGATCCATTCCATATCGGATCTGTGGCAATATGACATTGTCGAACGACTAGATCGGATTTCATGTGACTTTTACATCACTCCGGCCGTCAAAAATTATCTCTGGACTACGGTCCAAAGCACTTTCGTCTTAATTTGAGGTGTTTAGGACATGGAAACGGACTGGTCACTGCATTTTCGTTTTGTAAAAAATATTGGGAAATGAAAAACGTGTGAATCTCTTTAATCCCGGTTCCTGTCTCACAAAATAAAACACGTGGACATTTGTATAAAGGTTTTTTATAAAACAAACAAGAGAAAAGCTTCTTTAGTCGTTCTATATCAGTTTTATATTGTTCATGTTTGTATTAAAACTTGCGCCCCCTCCAGGGTGAGTTCCTGCCTTGTGCGATTCCAGGTAGGCTCTTGACCCACCGCGACTCTGAACTGGATAAGTGGTTACAGATAATGAATTAATGAATGTCTGTATGAAGCTGTATAAAATGGATATGGATCATGGAGATATTAAACTCATGTCGGCGCTCCTCTAGTTCTCTTTGGAGATGAGGTGTTCGTGAGACCCGGGAAATCTGTGTGAAATAACCATCCGTTCACGTTTTAATGTTTTTTTACAGTCTTTAACAGTCTTTAATACTCTGTCTTTAACCAAGAAATGGGGTTTTTGTGATTCAGCGCTGCACAGTCTGGTCCCATTCCTTCATTTTAAAAAATGGAAGCGCTTTATATGAAACAGACGGACATTTCATTTGCGCACGTGGCGATTGCTCTAAGACTGCAAGGGAAGCTCAGCTTCCCCTAAAATGTCAAAAAATAAGTGATCAAATATATACTGTTGTGTGTACATGTCATTGAATAAATATGCACTACAACGCGCTCAACTTTTGTTCAGAATCAGCTTCTTATCACTGGTAAAGACGCGGCTTTCCTCTCAATCATTCGCGCAGATTCACAGTGATTTTAACAGTGAGGACGCTGAGCGTCCACAGAGTTCAATGGAGAAGCAGCGAAGTGCAGCGAAACGAGACGAGTGATTGGATAAATGCTGGGCTTTGTCCCGCCCATCGGACGCTCAGCGTCTCTGGGGGTCTATGGGGCAGTGGGCTGGACTCGGCTGGCCCGGACGCTCAGCTTCTGCATGATGATTGGATGATCTGTCTGAGGCTGAATCCCTTTTTGATTGACAGCGAAATGAGCGAATCAGCGATCCTCTGGTGTAAAGATCCGTGGGAGCATTACATTTTCATTCTGTTCTGCGTTGAACCGGAGACTTTCTTAAATCTCTTAACGGCATTTTCTTTGTTAAAAACGACTAGCAACAAATCGAGCTTCTGTTTCTGGTGGGTTTTTTTGTAGCTGCTTGTGTTTGGAGACTGACTTCTATCACTCTTTCTGACTTCTATCGCAGTTTCTGTCCAGCGGGTGCTGCTGAGCCCCTCCACCGTCACAAAGCACTCACAGGCGGACACACTTCACATGGGCCAAGGCCGTTTAAGCAGCCTAGCTCTGCTGGCCATTGAGAGGACACTAGTCAAGTCCCTGGAAAAGACGCCTTGTTGGTACGACAGGGGCACAGATCATTTTCTTGAAAAGGAACAGAGGGTAGAATTTACGTTTAAATAAACCGACACATTTTATGATGTAGGCCGAAATTGAGCTTCCCCTCCTTGAAAGACCAGCATCCGCCACTGGTTCAGTCTGATTTCAGATACAGGTCACATTATACAGACTGTGAACAGCAGAAAAAAAAATCTACTCACAAAATCAGATTTGGGTCACTTTTACCTCCTGTGTGAATGTAGCCTTTATGAAATGACAATTAAAAAATATAATTTAAAATGATTTCACTGAAAAACTAGAATGTATTTTGTACATTTAAACGCGTTTAAAAATTGATTCCTTTAAAACACTCCAAAAAACTTTGGATAGAGGCATGTTTACTGCAGTGTTACATCTCATTTTCTTTTAATTTTTGTTTGTAATCCATTGGGAGCTGAAAATACTCACTCTGTTTGAAAATACTGTTTCAATACTGTTTGAAATTAGAATTTTAGAAAGTGCAATTTTTGCCAGTTCTTGCCTGATACAAGACTTAAGCTGCTGAGCAATCATTTGGGCCACATTTGTCTAGAATGCAGTCAGGCTTGTCAAGCACTAGTACTTTATAAATGTGAAACCACACTGTTGTAGCATGTGCAGAATGAGGTCTGACATTGTCTTCCTGAAATGCACTTACCAAGTACCTTCTCACATATGGTCACTGTTCAATTAAAGCCACATATCTCCATTTTTGTGGCTTTTTGGTTTACTACATCATTTGAGCACAGCAGCTCCTCTTCACATCGTGTGAAAATGTCATAATGAATGGACCAATAGAAAGTCTCCAAAATAATTTTATAGAACCTTTTTACATTCACTTCTATTGAAAGTTAAGAAGGGGCTTTCCTCCTCCTGTAAAGTTATTATTTTAAGAGGTGAATGTTTTTAATTGGGCAACAGTGATATGAAATTAACAAATGCTGGCACTGTTGAACCAATAAAATGACAGATATTTCCTTTAGAATTTTTCATTTATAACAGTTTGTTTGTCACTTTGACACCACTGCAATTCCAGTGAAGTTGGGACACTGTGTAAAACATAAATAAAAACAGAATATGATCATTTGCAAATTCTTCTCAACTTAAATTCAGTTGAATGCACTACAAACACAAGATGTTCAAACAGATAAACTTTATTTTTCTTATTTTGCAAATATTCACTCATTTTGAATTTGAGGCCGGCAACATGTTCCAAAAGAGATGGCACAGGGCAACTAAAGACTGGGAAAGTTGAGGAATGCTCAAAAAACACCTGTTTGGAACATTCCACAGATGAAGAGGTTAACTGGAAACAGGTTCTCTGAAGGGCTCAGTCGTTCACAAGCAAGGGTGGGGGTGAAGTTCACCAATTTGTGAAAAAACGCATGAGCAAATCGTCCAACAGTTTAAGAACAATGTTTCTCAACATACAATTGCAAGGAATTTAGGGATGTCATCTACAGTTCATAATATCATCAAAAGATTCAGAGAATCTGGAGAAATCTCTGCAAGTAAGCGGCAAGGGCAAAAACCAACATTGAATGCCCATGACCTTCGATCACTCAGGCGGCACTGCATTAAAAATCGACATAATTCTGTAACCGATATTACCACATGGGCTCAGGAACACTTCAGAAAACCATTGTCAGTGAATACAGTTCGATGTATAAGTCAGTGAGTCACTCAATCTAAAAGTGCAAGTTGAAAGTAAAATACCAAGCAAAGCGAAAGCCATATATCAACAACACCCTGAAATGCTGCTGACTTCTCTGGGCCCAAACTCATCTGAGATGGACTGACGCAAAGTGGAAAAGTGTCCTGTGGTCTGATGAGTCCACATTTCAAATTGTTTTTTGGAAATCAAGGACATCGTGTCCTCCAGTCCAAATAGGAAAAGGACTATCTGGATTGTTATTAGCACAAAGTTCAAAAGCCTGCATCTCTGATGGTATGGGGGTGTGTTAGTGCCCATGGCATGGGTAAATTGCACATCTGTGAAGGCACCATTAATGCTGAAAGGTACATACAGGTTTTGGAGCAACATATGCTTCCATCCAAGCAACGTCTTTTTCAGGGACATCCCTGATTATTTCAGCAAGACAGTGTCATTCCATATTCTGCATGTGTTATAACAGCGTGGCTTCATAGTAAAAGAGTGCAGGTACTAGACTGGTCTGCCTACAGTCCTGACCTGTCTCCCATTGAAAATGTGTGGCGCATTATGAAGTGCAAAATACAACAATAGTGACCCCGGACTTTTGAGCAACTGAAGTTGTACATCAAGCAAGCATGAGCTCATTGGCTTGTCAAGCACTAGTACTTTATAAATGTGAAACCACACTGTTGTAGCATGTGCAGAATGAGGTCTGACATTGTCTTCCTGAAATGCACTTACCAAGTACCTTCTCACATATGGTCACTGTTCAATTAAAGCCACATATCTCCATTTTGTGGCTTTTTAGTTTACTACATCATTTGAGCACAGCAGCTCCTCTTCACATCGTGTGAAAATGTCATAATGAATGGACCAATAGAAAGTCTCCAAAATAATTTTATAGAACCTTTTTACATTCACTTCTATTGAAAGTTAAGAAGGGGCTTTCCTCCTCCTGTAAAGTTATTATTTTAAGAGGTGAATGTTTTTAATTGGGCAACAGTGATATGAAATTAACAAATGCTGGCACTGTTGAACCAATAAAATGACAGATATTTCCTTTAGAATTTTTCATTTATAACAGTTTGTTTGTCACTTTGACACCACTGCAATTCCAGTGAAGTTGGGACACTGTGTAAAACATAAATAAAAACAGAATATGATCATTTGCAAATTCTTCTCAACTTAAATTCAGTTGAATGCACTACAAACACAAGATGTTCAAACAGATAAACTTTATTTTTCTTATTTTGCAAATATTCCGTCATTTTGAATTTGAGGCCGGCAACATGTTCCAAAAGAGATGGCACAGGGCAACTAAAGACTGGGAAAGTTGAGGAATGCTCAAAAAACACCTGTTTGGAACATTCCACAGGTGAAGAGGTTAACTGGAAACAGGTTCTCTGAAGGGCTCAGTTGTTCACAAGCAAGGGTGGGGGTGAAGTTCACCAATTTGTGAAAAAACGCATGAGCAAATCGTCCAACAGTTTAAGAACAATGTTTCTCAACATACAATTGCAAGGAATTTAGGGATGTCATCTACAGTTCATAATACCATCAAAAGATTCAGAGAATCTGGAGAAATCTCTGCAAGTAAGCGGCAAGGGCAAAAACCAACATTGAATGCCCGTGACCTTCGATCACTCAGGCGGCACTGCATTAAAAATCGACATAATTCTGTAACAGATATTACCACATGGGCTCAGGAACACTTCAGAAAACCATTGTCAGTGAATACAGTTCGATGTATAAGTCAGTGAGTCACTCAATCTAAAAGTGCAAGTTGAAAGTAAAATACCAAGCAAAGCGAAAGCCATATATCAACAACACCCTGAAATGCTGCTGACTTCTCTGGGCCCAAACTCATCTGAGATGGACTGACGCAAAGTGGAAAAGTGTCCTGTGGTCTGATGAGTCCACATTTCAAATTGTTTTTTGGAAATCAAGGACATCGTGTCCTCTGGTCCAAATAGGAAAAGGACTATCTGGATTGTTATTAGCACAAAGTTCAAAAGCCTGCATCTCTGATGGTATGGGGGTGTGTTAGTGCCCATGGCATGGGTAAATTGCACATCTGTGAAGGCACCATTAATGCTGAAAGGTACATACAGGTTTTGGAGCAACATATGCTTCCATCCAAGCAACGTCTTTTTCAGGGACATCCCTGATTATTTCAGCAAGACAGTGTCATTCCATATTCTGCATGTGTTATAACAGCGTGGCTTCATAGTAAAAGAGTGCAGGTACTAGACTGGTCTGCCTACAGTCCTGACCTGTCTCCCATTGAAAATGTGTGGCGCATTATGAAGTGCAAAATACAACAATAGTGACCCCAGACTTTTGAGCAACTGAAGTTGTACATCAAGCAAGAATGGGAAAGAATTCCACCTGCAAAGCTTCAACAATTAGTGTCCTCAGTTCCCAAACGTTTACTGAGCATTGTTAAAAGGAAAGGTTATGTAACTTTTTTTAAAGATGTTGAAGGCCTCAAATTCAAAGTGAGTGAATATTTGCAAAAAAAAAAAAGCAAAGTTTATCTATTTGAACATTAAATATTTTGTCTTTGTAGTGTATTCAATTGAATGAAAGTTCAAAAGGATTTGCAATTCATTGTATTCTGTTTCAATTTATGCTTTTTACACAATGGTCCAACTTCATTGGAATTGTGATTGTGCATTCTTAGGAGTTGTTTCACAGCAATAAATGTAAATCATTATATAAGCATCTTCGTTTAACCAAGCATTTAATATAATTCCACTGTAATTACAAAAAACCTCCATTGAAATATCCCATGTTGGGTTTGTGATAACAAAATCTCCCATATATCTCTGTAGTTTCTCCTAGACAACAATGAGAACAGATGGTTAGGAATCGGAATGAGACTTAAGCTGATGTCTTTAGAATTGAGAAAAACCAGCCAGACAAAAAAGAGCCCAGGAATCTCATTTGTTTTCTCCTAATGTTTATTGGAGATTATTGGAGATTTCTGTAAAACACTTACATTTATTTGTATCTGAACTAAAGGCAGTAATTTATCTGTATATATTTCATTCTTTTAGAAGAATCAATGCTATTTCATAGATGAAAATGCTCATTAACTGCTTATTTAGTTTATGTCTTCTAGCATATGTGAGATGGTCTGGCTGCAATATTGTTTACACTTGTGAGTGTGTGGTGCATTGTGATGCACTGGCACTGGACTGTACAGGGCGTTTTCCTGCCTTGCACCCAATGATTATGGGTATGTACCATACCCACAGTGACCTTAAACAGAAAGATGTGGTAACAAAAAATTAATGAAAGAACAAATTTTACTAGTTTTCAATCATTAAAATGAAGGGAGAGTGAAAGGGTATCCCACGTGGAGCTCAGACAGAGGTGCTGTCTCTTGAGGTGTGTTGTCCTACAATATTTTTACTGTCAGTAGTCACAATTGAGGTAAAGGGAGAGTACACATAAATCTCACCTCTAGCCTAGTTTCCAGTGCAGTTATAAAATGTTGATAAAGACACAGAGGAAATGGTTGGAAAGTTGGACCACCACAGCTGTCTATAGGACTTGGAAAGACAGCTCTCCCCAGGAAAGCACTGGACACTAACCTCTAAAGCTGCAGATCACTCACAGCATATTTGTTTTCCCAGATGATGAGGACCACAGGATGTGCTCTTTCTTAGCAGGCGCCCTCTTAAAGGAAATAATAAAAAAAATCTATTGCTTCTTTCTCTTTCTTTCTTTTAATTTTCTATATTTTCTTTCTTCCTGTGCTAGTGTTGTCTTTGATCATTTGACCATATAGCATAGCAGTAGGATTAAAACCTTATATCTCCACTACTGAAAGTTTTGAAACTTGCTGGTTGTCCTATAGACACTGTCACAATTTAATGACCCATGGACCAACACAAATTGTCCATCTTTACTTAAATATTTTTTTTTCTTTTGGTAAATTGTTTTTTCAAATGTATGTATCAGTTGATCAGAAATATTTTTGTACATCTTATTAAAATGTTATTCTGTGACTGACATATTTTATAATGACTCTTGAAATCTGTCCAAGACATTGTCTGAAAAAATTAAAGTTGACTTCTTTTTCTTGGAAACCAGACAATACAAACGTCTAAGATAATTCCTCTGATTAGTGAACATTGGGAGATATATTGAAAGCTTTATCAGGAGAGGTTAAGAGCTGGTTACATGCTAAATTCAGTGTCAGTACAGCTAGACCTTCTCTATTTTGCTATATACCACAAGTTTGTGGCATCATCGAAACTAGCCAAACCAAGTCTTGACGTATCTGCACTGACGTGAAATGGTTACTGGCAACATCCCTTTATTGTAAATGAATGAGTGTATTTTTTCTACTTATATATATTAAAAAAAATCTCCTTATCTGTATTTTGAAATGTGTTCTTTTGCAACCTCAATGCCATGCACTTGTATGTATACTAATGTGTACTTGGTATATTTTAAAGTAAACGAAAAGGAGTTAATAACCCATTGTCAATCCACATTGTGTTTGATGTATGTCAGATTAAATCAATATTATGGAATGATTTGAACTAGCTTAACATTTTTACTTCAGGACAGGCAGGGTGAGATAAGGAATAAAACATTACATATTTAACTAATGTTATTTTCTGCACTATCCAGTGCATGGTAAAACAACACAAATCTGTTTAGTGGCAGGCAAACATTTATATATTTTGACAGATGATTACAGAAACACATGAACTGTGATTTGTGCCTAATATAACCAGATACAAAGTCCATTTGGATTGACTAATTTTCATATTTAAACAAGATAAAATGTCTAAACTCCAAATGATTGTGTTCTTTTGCAGTCTTATTGGCAAATGCCACTAAATTGCAGACAAGAAAATTGTAAAAAGTACAAAACGATTTGTAAAATGGTCTCTGTAACTGTGGAACTGACCTTTTCACTAGACATTTACTGGTCCATTCCTATAAAACATTCAAGGGTTCCAGACGTTAAGAGCTTAGAGCAAGCACTTAACCAGACAAACAACATGTAGAAATGTTAGTATTGGAGAAGTCCCAGGTTCCTTTACTTGAGTTATGTACTTGGGATACGTCCATTTAATCAGTCATGAGCAGTTGGCTTGATTTATTACTCACTGTCTTAAAATGGCTTATGTCTCACTAGCAGTAGTGTTAAAGATACAATGTAATATGTAGTAGTACATATGAGCTCATAAATCTCATAAATGCTGTAATTTTTGCCGAAACTGAAAAATCAAAACTCTGCACTATGACTTATATACTTATGACTTAGTAAGTGTAGGTCACCAAGTAGGTGTTCATAATATTTTGGTTGGTTGATATATATTGTCACCAGTGATTCAGGATTGATATATGTATAAGTGGCTTCTGTTCCATTTCCATATATAGACAAGTAAGATTAAAGGAATGTGTTTTCAATTTAAAAGTGTTTGTTGCTTCATGCATCACTGTAGAGGTCTGGCAAGTGAGTATGGACATTAAAGAGCTGAAAAGCACCAGCTCTGACTGTGTTATATAACATCTGGGCAACAGGCTACAGGACAGATGTATGGTAAGCATCTGCCACCACTTAGAGGAAAAAACAACAATCAAAAGGCCACTCAGAACTTGGGGCTAGTGCTGAGAGTGTTACCAGATTTAGTGGCTGATTTGTGAGAGGTATACGAGTTACTAGTTTCAAACTTCCTGAGAAATTCTCTGCTCAAATCATTGCTTTCATGAGTGACACAATCAGACTTTTGCAAAAAAAGATAATGTTACACAACATGTTTGGAATTTCGTTAATTACTCTGAGAAACTTTTGTTTTAGTGTTGTATTTATTTTAGTAAATCATTTTTCATGACAATGTTGCAAATTTGACCACCCAGAAACTACATTTACAAAAATGTCTCAGTTTGTAATAATGGCAGATGGTGAGAATGTAACGCCTCAGGAGAGCAGTGGGGAAAATGAATACCAGGACATAAAGTCCCTGTGGAAATGGATGCACTGAGAAAGCTAAAACTGAGATATGGGAGAAGAAGTGAGACAGAATATAAACACAGGAGAGAAATCTGTATTTTTTTTTTTTTCAAATGATCCTTCTCCATGTTATTGAACAACCATTATACTGTTATATAGAAAAGATTCTGGACTAAATTTTAAATCAACTTGAGGCCTGATCTAGATCTCTGGTCTGAATTTCAGCAATGTTACCAGTCCCTTGGGAAGATGTTATCGAAAAGTACATGAGCAGAAGAGACTGTGATATACCAAGTAGATAATTGAGACTGGATTGTCAACATTTAAAGTGGGGAGGGTATTTGACCAGTTCCATAAAACATGTTCTTCAAAGAGCTAGGAAAGGCTGGCTGGAGGACAATAAAAATGTAGAGGCCACAAAGCAAAGCAGAAATGAGCTATGACTGGAAAAGAAGGACAAGATCTGGTCTAACATTTTACCACAGTGAAGTAAACTGCCATAAGGAAGCAAATGATTCCTTCCACAGATTTGTCCTCTAATAGTCAACTTTCTGCTCTACATTTAAACATCCTCAGTCAATGGAGCACTGATCAACAGGGATAGACACACCTATAGAGCAGTTTAATCCCTCATCTGACTAATCCCTAGTTACACCTTATTGATAAAATACAAAAATAAATAACTATATATATATATAATGGTTATATGGTTATAATAATGATGATTAAACAAAGAACAAGATACCAGTTAAGATTAAAATAAATGTTGGCACAAAACAGGAGTGATACAGACAGACTGGAACAAAAGCAAAGAAAAAAAAAATACAAACAGAGTCTTAACACATGCAGACTACAAGGAATATCACACCAAGACAAAGGGGCATATGGAGGTGAAAGATACACAAAGCTCCTAAAGTGAAACAATGAACAAATGAAAATGAGACAAACAACAGGGCAGGAAACAAACAAAACCTTTTGGATTCAGGAAGAGAAAAGGCGGAATAGAGACAGGACTTGGGTAGAGCCTGCACAGAAAGAAGACTGGACTGTATTCTTTGACATTGAAAAATAATAAAACATTTTTAATGTTATAATAAACACTCTTATTATGAGACATTACACATCATTTAGTTTGATTGGATAGGAGTCTATATAGAGAGTATTAAAGTACTGGGCATTTTAACCATACATGTATCACTTTGCATTACATATTTGTTCTATTATGTGTAAGTAAGCAGTAAAATGAAAAACAATAGGTCACATGCTTCATATAAACATACAGAAATGGCCTGGTGAATTGTGATTTATAATGTGTCATAGAATATTAAAGATATAATTACAAACTGGTTAGGTCAGTAAAAATACTAGAGCCATCCATAAAGTGCAGAAAATTATGGAGCAACTCACAAGAATTACACATGCAACCAATGTGTATGTCAGCAAACTCTTTTTTGCAGGTAAATGTTATTGTTATTATGAATAAACACATACATTTCAAAATTGTAATAAAAACACATATTATAAACTTCGGAAGATATTTTCTCATCATTTCTTTGCTCTTCAGTCTGTTTGCCCTAACGTGTTTACAAAACCCAAGTGTCAGTAAAAGTGGTTTGGCTAGGTTTCCACTCTCTTCACTCATAGCAAGAAAACGACATAGGACACTTTATTTTTGAAAATTAAGAAAGGAAATGAGAATATTACTTTATTTCTGCTCCATAGGTAGGTTATTGACTTGTTCTTGCCCTTTTAGATAATATAGGTAGGAACCCACTCTAAATTCAGGAGACTGCTAACTGCAGGCATGTAAACACAGAGCGAAAGTGCTGCGATACTAACCAATTATAATTACAAATGTGTTTCTGTGGTAATTCAAACGAATAAAAACTTACAGACAACAGTTGGTTTTCTCCTCAAACCATTCCATCTTAAAAGACGCAGAGCTTCTGAACATGAACAAACCGGAGAGACCTGCAGTTCCCCCCAACCCTAGATATTGCTATTAATTAGGACACATGCTGAATATTTTTCTCAGCCTGTAGTCTTTTAAAAGAATCACATCCATGCTGATGTTCAGTATAATAGCACTACCTCTTGTGATGTTACCTGATTTAGTCATAGGCCATTAATACATGTAATGTGTGTTATGGGTTAAATGTGAATTGTGTGGATCCTGTTTATAAGAAACTCACATTATTGTAGGGGTCATGTTTCATCCATAAATAAATGGTGATAACTTTTATTTAGAATACACAGAGAGTTTACTTTAAAATTTCAAAGCCAGTCTGAATACCTTGCTCTGAACCTGGATGTCAACAGCTAAGATGTCTGGGTTTCTGGGGGATTTTTGAAAAACCTTAATCAGATATGGCTTATACATTCCTCCATTGAAGTCCAAAAAAAACATAGTGGGTCTCAAATTGTATTGTTGCTTTCAATAGGGTACTGATAAAACACAAGGAGCTGCTTTTTCGTGTTAAGTTTTAACTGTACTGTTTGCAGTGCATGTTATATTTCAGTACTCACATGGACTGGGCAGTAATATCCAGACTATTTGTTTTTCTAGTTTTCTCATGACTCAATATCTCAATATGGAGTGGAGCCAAATCTGTCACACATACGGTAAACCATGCAGTGTCCGTGCAAAATTTCCCATTGTTTTCCATATATCTCTTCACTTTGCTGTGTTGTCGAGTGTTCCTGACATATATCAGATTAGCAATGCTGACTCTTTTATTTTGACTCCAGTGACTGTTTTTAACGGGAATGCCAACTGATACCTGCAGACTGTCTGTTGACCAATGATTGAAGTATTCCTTTCAGAAGGGAGATGTTCTAACAGTAATATTTGTTTTATTTGTCACCTTGTTGGCACAATCCTGTACTGATTTAGGGAGTAAAACACAAATTAATCCTGTTATATTCCAGTAAACATCTTTGTTTTGGTTCTTGTCCCAGCAAGAGAAGACGAAGGACTAAATTCCTGTGCATTGAACATTGCTGAAGGGTGGATGCCATTGGAGGGAAGGAAGTATTTGAAGTAAACAAGCAACCATAATCTTCATTTGACAGTTTTGATAATATTCATCAGAGAGTTTCACTTCCTAGCAGACTTTTCTTTTGTTTTTAGATTTGTCTTATCATGCATTTCTTTTTCTTCTATTTTTTCCTTAGTATTTACACTTGCATGGGAACATTCTTTCCCTCAAATACCCATTCTCCTATTATTTGAACTTGTAGATCTTGTTACTAATGGAGTGACAGAATAAAGTCCCCTGAGATTACGAATTCCAAAATGGAACCACATGTGGATGGACACAGCTGGGCACAGATGTTTCTTCCCCACTGAGTTACAGAATATCTGTTGAACAACACCACAAAGCAGACTCAGCACTGTGGTTTTGATCTGCCACCAACTGAACTGAGAAAAGTTAAACTTCCTCCTAAGAAAATACACCGAGCATTCAGTCCTGGGAACATGCAACACATAAATACACTCAAACTCCACTCTGTTCACATGCTACGTCTGCACAGCACTACCTAGCCTAGCATAGACTTGCATAGCCTATTGTTTTTATCTTTTGTACATTCTGTCATGAAGAATGTGACCCCTCTTGGTACCAGTCTCTACCCGACTCTCAGAGAAACTGAACTGTGTTAAAGTTCATGTATACACATTAACTAATTTTTCATTATACAGATATTATACCAAAGGCTAAGGAATTAAATTTGGAATTAAAGAATTTTTGAGTCTATATAAATTCTTCATTTATTTAAAATTGTATTCAGAATACATGGATATGTATTTTTTATGTGAATCTTAAATTTTGGTTGCATTATTTGCTTCTCACAATAAATGTATCCCAAACACACTCAGTGATTTTGAAGTTTAACATTTGCAATGTATACAATTTAAGATATTTATATCTGCTTTATTTGTGTTTGTAATGTTGTATAGTTATGAACATTTTGGATTTTATTTGGAATCCAGTTTTAAATAAACAAATGCTTGTTTGTAATCACAAATTGTCTCCAAATAATCACAAATTGTCATATTTTTCTTACTAATGCCACCACAGCACACATTTACAGTGTTGCTGTCTTTTGTCAGGTCCCTGCCTGACAGCTATGGCTGCTGTTGGTGTGTTCTGAAAGTAGGCAGTGATTCAGTAAGCTGGCATTTTGAAAATGTACCTTCTTACAACAGAATGGCCCGGTTCCTACCACAGCCCTGAGAAGAACAACTCCCTAGGAGCTGTGTGACTGGGAAACACTTTCACCTCAAAGTGGAAGGAAGAAAGGAATGCATACTCTGTGTTCACTGCTTATCAGGCACCTGTGCTGTGCTCAGTGATAAAAGAGCCTCAGTTCACTGCCCACTGTTTGATTGCATGGCTTCAGAGAGAAAGGACTGACTTTGCCAACTGCACATCAGTAATTTGAGAGGAGTACAGATAAGCACAGCAAGTCATTTTTATAATTGTCCCCAAGAATGTCAATTCTTGGTTCACAAAAACAAATGAGCACATGACCCTGAATTGCTTCCAGTTTTAGTAACTTCATAAAGACATTTAATGTGAGCGAAATTTCCAATGCTCTAACAGGTCCCCACTTGCACTGCTGGCAAGTGAAATCCTGTCTAAAGCAATAACATATTACAGTCCTGCATCACTGTGTTTCACAGACATAAGAAATAATGCGGGTAGATTCAGACATGCTCAGCTCTGATAGGCAAGTGATCACAAGCCCACATACTACCTCAGTCTCAGCCACAACACTTGACCGCTCATCATAACAGGATATGTGTCTCTTCCGCTCACATACTTAACAGCAGATCCTGTGACATATTCTGAGGAGTTTAGGAGCTTTCAGTTGCTTAGGATTCAATTAGGCTCAAGGACAATGTTTGGCCTAGAAATGTTTTGCGTGGAAATAGCTATTCTTAGAGCTTCAGAATTCCTTTTTTCTTGCCGCTGCCATCCCTGCATGCCTTCCACTCCCCCATGCCTCCACATTTCTCATCAAGATCACAGAAGCTTTCAAAAGATATTGTTCAGTTGTCAGCTTGCATAAAAGGTTTTCGTCAGTATTACCTCTCCCAAACTGTATGATGCTACCAAGTTCTGAGGACAAACAAAGGCACAAATTTCATCCGAAACTTGGAGGAGAACAATAACGGCCCTGTTCCTTTCCGTCATATAACCAATGCATGCACTGACTAGCATCACAGTTAGTGATAGGGAAGAGCAGGAAAGTAATAACTCTACCTCTTGGACATTTTCTAACTCATTTCAGCTGCTTTCTTTAACTCAGCGTAATGTTAGAGAAAGTGATCTCAAACGACACATCTGATTTGGAGGACAACAGAACATTAATAATAGGAAGGTTGCAGCCTGAAACGCAAGATCTCTTATTCCAGCTTTTTTTTTAACTGCCCGAAAAGATTACAACATTGTCTTGTTGAATAGAGGCACTGTTTAATGTAGGATTTTGTGTGTCAATCGAGGTGAGTTTGATTGTATGCAATAGCTTAAAGTTTAGCATCTAAGCCACTAAGGTAGCATGGATTTTATATTTACATAATGCATGCTTGGTATTGTCCAGCAATAATACTGATAAGACAAAGCATGAAACCAGAATAAAATCTAAGATCTAAAATTTTCTGTTAAATCCCTGAGGCTGATATATATAAAGATATAACACACTACAACACAACAAAATACATATTATTCTCTAATCCAGTGCCAAAATACCATTTTAACTAGAGTTGAATGCAGAGTATTTGAATTTGTATAATAAGCTGTAATATCTATAAACAAAACATACATACATACATACATACATACATCTTCTTTTCCGCTTTTCCATTTCAGGGTCGCGGTGTAAACGAAACATGTCCCCAGACAATTGTTTTATTTAATATGTTGCATTTGCCACATATTTTCTACTAAATAACTATAACCTTGGGGACAGTAAAAGAATAATAATAGATCTGCTCTGTACAAGGGATTTCCCTGCTACTTATCAAATAGGCAGGATCAAATAGATCATATCATTTTTTTAATCATGGCCAGTTGTAATTGGAAATTGTAATTTTGAATTGGAAAAATATATTATGTATTATGAAGAGTATAAGGGTATGCTTTATGTCAGGGGTTACAAATAGGTGGCCCAGAGTCCGGGTCCGGACCCAGATGCGGTCCTATTTGGACCTGGACCTGTAATAAACTATTAAGAACTGTTTGATTTTAAACATTGTTAGTTTTAAGTGGTGTGACACTTGTAGTCATTACTAAACATTATGGTTCAGGTTTAAAGGCCCAGGAAACTACAAGGCTAATTGCGTGCATTTCTGCATATGACACGTGAGGCTACTCAGTCAATCAGATCTGTGCATTATGATGAGCATTGTGACTAGAATGAGTGACACACACGGGGCAGGGCTCCATACACCACTGTCCTGGGTCCAGTAAAAATAACCCAAGGGTCATGAAAAAAGCTCTTTTGGGATGCCAATGTAGTGTGAGTTAAAAACAGAAACATTAAATATATTAAAATTAAAATAATCGGTTGAAATTCTCATAACATGGATTCTGTTTATGGATAAAGTCCTGCCCTTCAGCAATAAGAGCCAATTAGATTGCTGGTTAAGGAAAAGCAGTAAAGTCAACTACAAAAGTCATTAGGGGCATTATATATATATATATATAAATCATTGCCTTATTTGTACATTTTAGTTGAAATGAGAAACCTGACCTGAGAACATTTTTTCTAACTGGACTGGACTAATGAATTTTAATGAATCACCCCTGATCTAAATACTGTGAAATGTATTAGAGGGCAGATAAATGTTGCCTAACTATGTATATGAATGTGAATGATTTTTAATAACCCAATTAATTCCACCTTAATAGGAGAAATAAAATATTTTTGCATTATATATCAGCTGCCATATTTTTCCGTTTTTAAATATCCAACATTAGAGGCTTATTACACTGAATATTTAATAAAGAATAATGAAAATGAATCAGTTACAGACAATGAATGAATGATCTTTTTATGTGTGTGTGTTTATATGGTACAAAACAATAGACAATATACATAATATAATGGATTTCTAAAAAATTAAAGTCTTCTATTTAGTTTATCAATTATAGCACAAAGTATGATGGCCCGTAGGAATGCCTTACATAGTGATGGACTAATACATCAGGGATTGGGCTGAGTTACACCAACCATGGCCTTAATTTAGACAGTCCTAATATCTGTGATGTTAGTCAAATGTATAAAAAGCTCTGTGTAAAATCACAGAAACTCTGTGACTACATCACAGCAGAGAAATGCTGGCCCTTCAGATGTAATGATATATTTTGGTTTATGGCTGAACACCATATCAAATCAATAGTAGATAATAATTGTTAGAATACTTAGTGGGATCAGCATGAACTGTGGGTGAACTGTGGTGACTTAGCTGAGAAGCTGAGTCATAGTACCATTTGCAACGTCTCTTGTGATCCATGGACAGTATGGGTTAACAGCATAGACTCTCATGACTAAAGTATGTTTCACACCAAGGAATGGTTTGATGACAATGAATGATAAATCAGGCACTAAATTCAACAGTTAATTCGGATCTGAGGCAACAAAAAACATATTTGTAATATTATTATTGCAGAACATACTGTGGATATGTTAAATATAACCGTATGATTGGTTCCTGTACAAACAGACATTATTCAACAACACAAGCTCTTGAAAAAACAACAAGGGACCTGTAGCACCATAAAGACTGGCTAATATATTATAGTATTATGGGAATTTGCTGAAATCCTCTACTTCCAGTCATTGGTTGAGCACACTTACTCAGAAGATCTGAGCTCTTTTGCGGTAAGTTCTTTAGCATGCAAAGCCACAGGCCAGAGTAAAACACCAGTGACTGATTAGCATACGCTTCTCAATGGGGGAAAGGACTTTTCTGGCATACAGTGTTTTGTACTGTGCCAATGAGTCAGCCACTTTAAAAGCATGAAAGGATGGGTAAAAATAAACATCTAATAAGCAAAATGTATGTCAGACAAGAATGTAATTGATGAACACATGGCACAATCATGCGTGAAATATAAGCAGTGTAGGTGTAATCTGTTGCAGATATTGGTTTTACATGTTTACTGTAAACACTCTAAAGACAAGAGTTATCATTTGTAACACTGGATATGTTTATAGAGGGTTGACAGAGATTATGCTTACATCTGGTGAAGTAATAAGCAAACATCATTTCTGATCAAAAACCTTCTTAATTTATTCCTACATTTATCTAATTTCATGAACTATTCTGATATGGATTTAATTCTATTTAATTTCTTTAGTGGTAAAGTCATATAATGCAGACGAGTGAGGTGTGGCTATCTTTAAATACATATAGCTGTTTTCTAAAGCGGTTAATAATTATTTAAGTATTAAAGGCTTTTTTTTGTTCAAAAGGTAATTTATTTACTAAGATAACTCTAAGAATTGTACGTTCTCATGAATCTCTCTCCAGTAGCAAGGCCATTGTAGTTTGTCATTTTATGTAAGAAGTCTGTCATTGATACAGAATGCAATGTCATGGACTGTTTTGTCATGGACATGAAAATAAATGAACGACTTGATTGAGTTTTCTGTAGGATTTGTCAAATGAACTTCATTAATGACACACTAACAAACTATCATTTGTTTTTCTTGCATATTGTGCCATGTTCTTTCATACGTTGCTATGCAACAGATCCATGCACCGTGATTGGTCACGCTCCAGTAAACACACTTTTTAACAAGGGCACTTATTTTGAACCAAGAATTAAATTTAAAAACAAACAAATAAATAATAATAATAATAAAATAAATAAAAATAAATTCTTGTCTCACAACGGTGCTGCACAGCATCAATCCATGTATTTAGTGGACAAAAATATTTTTGTTTTTTTAGTCTGACAATGTACAGGAACCCCTCGGGGGGCATTTACCAGAAGGAGCTAGAGGAAGTTGAGGGGGACAGATACACAGGGATCCTTTGCTCGCCCTATTTCCACCACAACCCTGAAATGAATTAAGCAGGAAAGAAGAAGAGATTAATAGCATTATAATCTTTGAAAGGAAGACCAAGAAATGCATTTAAACATTGTTTGCAAACACTCTGATACACAGCATGAAATATGAAGACTTAAGAATTATACCTGGAAAAACGAATGCCTGAAGATATCCAATGCAAAATGTTAAAATGCCAATCAAAGCATTTTTTATTAGCCAGTTTGGTGAAAAGAAATACGATTTTTCACATTACGTCATTATTTCCCCCTTTCTTGGAAACGCTGCTAATGGGTTTAAAGAATAAGGTAATGGAATGATTGAAGAGTATTTGACTGGTTTCGCTCCTAATGATGAAATTTTAGGAAGAAAAGAAAATCCCTGAATTTAACATTACGGCAGTCAGAGGCGGAACGGATGGCCTTATATGGTCATGAATGTGGCGCTTACTTTGCATTGTGGTTGGATTAGGGCTGTGAAGAGGAGGGACTACTCTGAATCAGTTATATGCTGTGATTCGCTCACTTTGCAAATCCTCGCTAGCTCCGAGTCTGGACTTCTGCTTTTACTGTAGTTCCACGAGTTCTTCATCACAGTATAAATCTCACGGGAGAGTTTACAGTAGCGCATTTTCACCGGCTCTCAGAAGCTCCTCTTCAGGTTCAGGAGCCAAGACAAAGGCCACTGTACTTAATTTTAATTCTGTGAATACAGAGTACAGCGAGGACACGATGCGGACTAAATTCTCCACTCTTCTGTGTGTATGGGCTTTTCTGATAAGCAACGACTTCGTTTCAGGTGAGCTTTACATCTTGGCTGAGTTATATTCTATTCCCCAGTATCCATTTTTTACTTAAAAAATGTACAGTTTTTATTTCCATTTTGTTCTCTGTTGTTTTTAGTCTGGATAGAAATTTAAGTTTTTGTTTGCCTTCCCGTGCAGGCAGTTTTCCTAAAGCCACAGACGTCACCTGGCTTTCTCTGAACTTCAAGACGATATTACAATGGGGCCCTAAACCAGTGAATTACTTGTACACTGTAGAGTACGCCAAGTGAGTGGGATTTTGCCCTTCATTCATTTATTTATTCATTTATGTAGGTAGTTATTAAGGTGTTTTGCTCGTGTGATGTTCACAAAATAGTATATGGTCTTTGAACCTAAAGTCATTTGTAAAATCTTGGTCCTGCCTATTACTGCAAGTAACTTTAAGAAAGTTATTCAACAGGAAACTGATGGAAGCATCTGTCCCTTCTTAAGGCATCAAATTGTTTAAATTAGTACGTGGCATAATATTTGATTGTTCAAAGGGATTTTTCTGCATATAGGTCTTAAACATATTAATTGTCAGGCAAATTACATTCTAAGTCTTATTTTAAGTCCAAACTCCCAGAGGATAATTGTCATTGGCCAGTAAAAATATAGTGAAATATTGATAATAGTGTTAATTTTGTGTATGAGTATGATTGCATTTAATTACTACAAAACAATCAGATGTTGATAATTAGTCTATGTGATTCACTTGGTTAGCATTGAAAGGTGTTCCAAATTATTGCATGAATCCACACCCTTTGCTTGTTTCAGCTTGTTTAGTTTACTTTTACGCCTTCTGTAATGAAGTTCAAGTTTTCATTCTTAAATAACTTTGTAACTTCTAGAAAAGGCGAGAACCGGGAAAGGAGTCCCCTCTGTATTCAGACCAATGAAACTGAATGTGATCTTACTACTGAACTCAAAGACCTGAAAGGTCGCTACTCTGCAGATGTGCTGTCACAACCTATACAGAAAGTGAGCTCGGACGGTGCAGAGTTTCCACACACAACATCAGACTGGTTCGTTCCATATAATGACAGTAGGTTTCTTTCAACACATTTGACCTCTTATATTTTCTATATAATAAAATGTACATGTACATGTGATTTTCAGTCAGATAAAAATGTACATTCTAAAGTTTTAATTACCTTGAAATTCCAGAACACAAATCTAAATTTGAAAAACCCACTTGGAACCCTACTATCAAAAAATCATTCTTAATCTTTGTTGTTTTCTATTTCAGCTCTAATAGGCAAACCTGAATTCGAAATTAAAGTCAGTGAGGATAAGCGGAAAATAACCCTCTACATAACAGATGTCCCAACTGCTCTACTTCATGGGCAGAATAAAAGGATGACAATTCGAGATATCTTTAAAGATGATCTGAAATATAAAGTCTTTTACAGGAAAGCATCAAGCTCTGGAAAGGTATGTGATGTTTGTAAATATATCCTGTTTCTTTAAAATATAGTATGCAATATTAGCTTCATTATGCAATATTTTTTGGTCCATGCATATAATATTTACACAACATAAGACCAGCTGGTAATGGTGTTTTATATGGAAGAGACAATATTTAATACGGGGTCAGCTGCTATGCCTACAAATGTTTTCAGAGTATATTTACTTTATCTGTAACCTCTTATGCCCCAGTCAGTGGAAGGTTATCAAAGCAAATAATTCAAGTTTACTTCATCTCAAAAGGGAAGCATGAACTTCATGCACCTCGATGTAAAAGGTGTCCCTAGACTACATCTTTTACAAGGGAAATGTAGTTGATTTTCAGCTATAGTTACTTTGGGCAATAACGTAGGTGCTGGCTTGTAGCAGAATTAACAGAATTTCATTCCTCCATAGAAAGAGAAGGTCAGTGCGCTCAGTGAGATTGAGCTGACGGATCTGGACAGGGGTGAGAGTTATTGCTTCAACGTCCAGGCTTACCTTCCTTTTCGTAAAACTGACAAACAGCTGGGCGAGCTCAGTCTTGTGAAATGCTCTCCAAAGAACAGCACTATCTTTGAAGGTAAGATATGAGCAGAGACAGAAAAACCCTTGTATTTCTTTGCTCTTCAAATGCTTACTGCAGTATTTACACTGTGAATTTGATATATAGAATGCTGGATTTTGAACAAATTTTCATATTTCCAAATGAGATTAGAAGACAGACCTCCTATATTTTAGGTATATTTGTGTAAAATTTTATTACAAGTTATTTTGTAGCTTTTCTTTAAGACTGCCTACATCCTTTATGGGAGTGATGGAGAAAAAATATATTATTCTACTAAATATTAACAGGTGTTCTATGCATAACAGCTAGTTTATAATTATTTGTTTTAATACACTCTTAAATATATTGGTGCCAAAGATTGTCCTTTGTAAGATGTTTTAAAAGGACCACTGGTTCCTTTGCCTTTATGTGTAGAACCCTGTAATATATTGAATTTTATAGAACCTATTTTTGAAAATGTGTGTAAAGAAACATTATTTTAATATTTTGGCTTATTTAGAAGAACATTTTTGAAGGTAGAGGTAGAACACTTAAATTAGAATAGAATCTATATATTATAAGGATTTCTTTAAACTTTTAAAAGGTTCATTACCATCACAACCTGTTTTTCACACATGGTTAATAAAAGAAGTTGTTGTTCTGTGGCATAACGCCAAAGAACAGCAGTGCATTCCAAAAGAGCTGACTGACAAGGTGACTTTAGCCAACACTAAAACATTATAAAACTTGATATAAAAACTATGACAAAATGTAGACAATATAAAATTAAAGCAAATTGATGATTTTTAAAGATATATCAGCCTAAGTTGAAATGAACACAAGACTGATAAGTAATGACTTTGTGGCATAACGTTATCACATGTGTGATATACTCTATAGTGCTAATGCTGGACTCTCTGCATGGTGAGGTAATATTGGGATGTATATGAGGTCAGCAGGTCTTGGAAGGCTGATGACTAATGAAATACATATGAATCCAGAGAAGCAATTTCTGATTTAAACTAAATTCCTGTTTCTCTTATAAGATACATTAATCAGTGTGTGTGTGAAATTTGACTGCTAGTAAATCTCACTAATGTTCTATGATCTTCCTAGATTTCATTTAGAGCACACACCCTTTACAGAGAACACATATTCGAAGTTTAAATGCAGTGAAATTAAAATAGTTATGGCGTGTTATGTTGTGTATTTGTATATGTACTTATATATTCATATTTGTTTGTTTATTTGTTACCTGAAATCATTTGTCCAAGCTGTTCGAAAGTATAGTACATGTTAATGGCAGTTCATGGCAAAGCACACTGAACTTCTCTGCTTTCTTTTCATTTAGAGTACAGCCTGGTGGTGATTATTTGCACTGTCCTGTGCATCATTGTGATAATATCAGTGCTGATCACTCTGATCGTACTGTGCTGCAAACATGGACAGAATGCAAAGCGCAAAGGACCAGAGGGAGTTTCTTTAAAATCTGTATGAGGAGTGTGTTTTTATCTCTCGAGCAGAAAAAGCCTCACACTCCTGGGGTGTCACAGTAAAAATGAACTGGATCCTGCTTCTTTAGCATCCTTATTTCAGTGGAAAGCTGTTTTTCACTTGGTTTCTATGAAACTTAACAAGATAGATTTGTTATACATAGTCTGAATAATTATCTAATGCTGCAGATGCTCTTATTTGTGAACGGTACTTTTCATCACTGCCATTATTTACTGTATTTTATAAACACTGCCTATTCTTTGGGAATGCTGGAGTTTATTTTTTAATTAATGATGCTAGTGATCAATAGGGATTTCTATATTCTTTTGGGAACTTTACTGTTGGGACAAGAACACTATTAATATTATGTTTTATATAGACTAATTTATTCAGTAGTTTTTGTAGAACAATATCTGTATATTAGTTTTTAAAAATTGTATATTTATATATATATATTTTGCACTTTGTTATAACAGATACAATTTACACTTATTTTTAAAACAACAGACTTTACAGACTTTTACCTGAGAGCTACGGTGAGAAATGTAAACAACTGGACAGAATAAACTAATGAGACTAATTTGTTAATTCATAGAAATGAATACTGTGGAAAATGGTACGAAAATGTTCTTATTACTTGTTGAAATAATTGAAATAAATTCTTATGTTCACTTGAGTTTGTGTTTGTTGTTTTGTTTTCAAATAATATCTTATGTATTAAACTTTAAGCCAAGTTAGAAACGATAAAAAAGCCACCACGTGTCTGCATGAATTAATTATTACTAGGAAAATATGTTAGATTACGTAATGGATTTATTTAAATGGCTAAACAATGAAAAATACATACTTTACTGGGAAAACATTGTCTTGGTATCTCCAACAACTCACTTAACAAAAAATTATGTCTACAATGAAATTACACACTCAAGTGTATTTTCTGTAATATTTAAATACAAACCTTATTGACAAAATTTAAACAGGGTGTGCACATTATCAAATTACAGATTAAAAAAATATATTGATCCAACTATTGCCTTTCAAACTCTTTAATGCATACACTACATAGTATTTATTAATGATAATAAAATTAATAGATATATAATTTAGTAATGAATGTATAATTATATATTTTTTAAATCCAAAAACCCCTTTTCATATCCACATTTCAACATTCATATCTGAATGGACTTCACCCAGAGATGAGACAGCAAAGGTTTATCATGAATAACACCATAGTTATTAAGAATTAAACAATGCATTTAATTTTGTGCACATGCTTTTATTCATTTCTAACATCCATGTTGCAAATAGATTTACAGCATTTTAACAACAATATTGAAAGGCAAAGCATCTACATTATTTATGATACTCAGTAACCACATTATTATGTTCATTGATTTGGTGGGTCTGGAGCCACCCCAGAATTACTGGGCACACATCAGCACAGTCCATCACAGGGCATAACACATTCACACACACACACACACACACACACACCTATGGAGAGCTTCACAGAGCCAGTATACCTCCCAGCTTGTGTGATTGGCTTGTGGGAGGAAATTGGAGCACCAGGAGAAAACTCATGCAGACGTGGACAGAACACCAGTCATGCCACCCTTTGAAATGAAATTTATTTAGGAAAAATAAAATTGTGTTAAATAACTTTCCTAAAATATTTGTGCAAAATATACTATTATGTTCAAGGGTAAGTATACACACAGTTTGCGGAGAGCTTCAGCAATTCTGTGCAAGAAAATAGAAATTCAATTGGAGGTCTTACAAAGGTGTACCATTCTCTATAAAGCGTTCATATTCCTAAAAGAATGGAAAAATACTTAAAATGGTTTGCTGACTGGTGCACAAATATCATAAGCAATCTTTTCAGCACATAATATTATCCCCTAAATTTCATTAGGACACAAAAAACAGACAAATTGGAACCAATCATGGATAAAATTAGTTGAGGAAAATACTTAACTGATTACATTGCACACCGCAGAAAAATAATTAAACATCTTGATATTAAGGACATTCAATGAAAAAATATCTGTTCGTTCAGTTTGTCCCAAGGCCACTTCATAACCGTTTCCTTCTGTACATCATACAATCCGTTTAGGCAGAGTGTTCTGATACAAACACTTCCCATCTAGCTGAATATAACTAATGAACATCTTACTCTCTGTAACCTCAAAGTACACAAAACCTGCTAAAGTTTGATTCACAGCATTGGAAAACAACTGCCATGACGATGGGAAGCTGTGTGCGTGGTCTGTGGAAGCATCCAGGAAATTCCCACTGCCGCTGATAACATAGGGACTGCCGTCCTCCTCCTGTATAAACTGAGTGCAAATAAAAAAAAACACACAATTTTAATGTATGAGGACAGGATAAGACTGAATAAATCTGACTAAGTTGGGAAAACTAATCTTTTTAATAGTGTAAATATTTTATTTCTTATTAGTAATCCCCTGCTATCAATTATTAATGCTTTTTAAAATTATTATTATGATTATTATCCCAAAAAAAAGTGCTCCTCCTCTTATCTCTCTCACTCTCTCTCTCCCTCCCACCGTTATTTGTTTCATTAATGCATTCACCTGTAAACTGTGGTCATGTCCACTTAGGTATAAACTGACATTGTATTTCTTTAGCAGTGGCCTCAACCTCTTTAGCAGACAGCGAGTTGGACCATGGTGACCAATCGACCAAACCGGGTAGTGGCCAGCTACAACCACAAACTCGGACCTGAAGGAGAATAGCAGACAGAGTTGGGCATTAGTCATTTAATGCTGTTTTTAAATAAAAAACTGTAATACATGTAATTCACCCTCCTGTAAATATCAGTTTTTTAACCTTTTTATAAGACAGCCAGGATTATCAAGGGCTTTTTAAAATCATTTTCATTCAGTACACATATCTGTGTTTTGCCCAGTAGTTGTACTTGCTCTTAAATAAACACATTTCCAGTGCTGTGATTGGAAACAATCAGATAATTAGCCAAGGCAACTTTAAGTTTCTGCACTTTTACATAAGAATCAGCATAAAATCAGAACTTCTCATTTTTAACTCTATGTTCTTAGACATAGGCAGATCACAAAAAACTGACACAGCTGTTTTGTTATGCATTTAGTATGCACCCAAATCAATGCTAATATACTGATTTTTTCCCCACAATATATCATATTATATATCATATATTCTAATTACGTTTAGGTGTGAAAGATATTTATGCAATAAATGTAATACAGATGCAAGAAACATTAAGTACTAATCCTTTTTGCTGTTTTGTTAACCTGCTTCAGGATTTACCTATTTTTTGTTTATTGCATTTTTTTTAACCCAGTTTTCTCTTAAATTCAGTGTTCAGTGTGGCAAGCACTGGCTTTCTAGATTCAGTCTGTCTGCTACACACTGTCTTTAGCCTCTTCACATGTCACCTCAACCTGCTCTCACCTCCACAACACCAGCTACACTCTCCATACCTCTTTAGCGGGACTGGCCTGTACTCAGACAACAGAAGATAAGGAAGCAGCTGGCGTTGATGGTGTCTTACCTAGGCCTGACACCATAGCCAATTTTGTGATTGATATATTGTCTCAGAAATAAATACTATAAATTATATTTTAACACAATTTTATGTCACTGATACTATGATAATAGAATAATAATGCAATTACACTGCTATAAATAGCAGTGAAAACTGGACATTGGAATATATTAAATTATAAATATCCTATATAAAAAAATATAAATAAAATACAACCACCTTTATTAAACAGATTAACATAACAGCCTCAAAACAGAGAGACCAGAGAAGGCCAGTGAACAGAACAGAGCATACGGCTAAAATATTGGTGACATTCATTCATATGTTGAAAAAAAATATGGCAGTAAACACAGTGTGATACTGAAGTCCACAAAATATTATTGAGGAAATGTTCATATATTGTTCGATAAGTCAATAATGTAATTATTGTTACAGGCCTAGTCTCACCTGCCACATTCAAGCATTGTTTTACAAGCTTTCTACTGTCCCTGCTGATATCTCCAGTCAGTCCCTGAGCCAGTCTGTTGTACCTACATGCTTTACCACTTACGTGATCCTACAGGTTCAGAAAAAGCAGAAGATCTTGTACCTGAATGACAACAGACCAATTGTCTTAACATCTTTAGTCATTACATGTTTTGAGAGACTTCTATTTCAGAACTTTAAGGTTAATTAAGGGCATAATGCCCTTCAGGACCCAAGACCCTACAGAACAGGTCTGTAGATGATGCCATTAATTTGGCCCTGCACTACTCCTGGCAATACCCTGATGGCACCAACACTTAAGCCCATGTGTTTGTAGACTTTAGCTCTGCTATCAGTACCATTAAGTCTGACTTTCTACTGGATAAACTGTGGGATTTCAGCATTAGACTGTGACATAAAAAGTGCATCAAGGTGGGTGACCTCATTCTGGACAGTATCTACCTCAGCACTGGTGCTCCATAGGGATGTGTGCTTCTCCTATGCTGTGCTCACTCCACACCAATGACTGCACTGCTTTCAGTTACACTGTTAAACTCATCAAGTTTGCAGATGACTTAACCCTGGTCAGTCCCAGCTCAAACAACAATGAGTCCTTGTACTGGAAGGAAATAACATGGTTGGTGTTGGTGTTGTTGTGTGAAGCTAACACACCTGGAGCTAAAAACACAAAAGCTCTATAGATAGATGATCATTGACTTTACAAAGAAAACCACATTGCTTTTACTGGAAATCCAAGGCTCCACAACCAGCAGAGTAGAGTCCTACAAATTCCTGGACACTGCCATTCACCACGACCACAGATGGGACAGACACAGCACTGCTCTTAAGGAGAAGGCCAAACTGTGCTTGTAATTCCTGTGATAACTCAAGAAATTCTGGCTGCCTCTCGCTTTATCTGGGCAAAGAAGAAGTGCTCACTAACAACAGTTTTAGACAAATTTGTGAACAATATTTGAGAAAAAAATGATATATATACACACACACATATAGACCTACTACTATATCAAACTCAGTACTCCTGTACTTGGTTGTTCTATACTTATCCACATTTGCACATCTTTACTGATACTTGTTTGTTTCACTGTGTATCCTATACTTTGGAAGTATATATATCTTTGCTTTAATTTCGATTTTATTTTATGCAGAACTCTGCACCAGGAAAACTTTGTACACAGCTATTTGGCAAATCATACGTTTCTGAATCTGATCTGTTTTGTCATTTGTAGTTGCCTGTCTAGCATTGAGCTTTTAATGAGGGGACAAGATCCACCTTACTTTCCTTCAAGTAGCAAGATCAGTTTATGCTCTCTTGGACTCAAGCCTAAAATGGCTGAGGCATCATCAGGGATCAAACTCGTGATCTATCAATGCTAGGGGCAAAGCATATTCAGATTCAGATTCAATTTATTTGTCACATACGAAGTAATACAAGTACAACATTGCAGCAAAATGATATTCCGTCTGTCCACTCATATAAACGGGTTAGGTGTGTGCAACAGACACGACGGCAGCAGGTGCCAGCGCCATCTTACAGTTAGAAGAAACAGCTGGATTACATCAGGAAAGTGGTGGTAAAAAAAGAAGGTCACAGACTGTGCCTTGAGAAGCCAAGCAGAACAGATAAGGAGCGGAGAGGAAGAAAATGCGACCGGCTCCAACGAGAGCAAGAGAGAAGAAACCTGCTGCTGCAACATTCAGATGAGTTAATGACATATGTAATGTGCTTAAAAAAGGTTGTGTTCATATAGGTCCTGTATTGGATGGACTATTTTATATTAATCAGTACTAAAAAACTTCCATACAATCATGGATTTTTTTGTTTATTTGTTTGTTTGATTGAGTTGTTTTATTGTAATCTGTGGAATTATAGAAATGATTAATTTTTCAATAATATAATTTGAGTATAGATTTATGTTACTTTGAACAAATTTATTAAGGCATCAGAAACTGTTCTTTTGAGTTTCTGAGTATGGTCATTTTTCTCTTTCACATGATCTTGTTTTGGCAGTGATAAACAAATGAATTAATTGGTGATAATGAATTAACCCATCGATATAAAGTAGGAGGGAGTGTAAATTGACATTATTTTCATTTTCTAACTGTCCATATATTTCCAAACCAATTCAAGGATTAATCATAGTAGATAACTTGTTTGCAACAAACATATTAGTGTGTTGTTATAGACTTAGGGTGTGTGTTTTTCTTGGTCATATATTTTCAGGAACATTCATGGATTAATCATAGGAGATAACAGCTTGTTTGCAACAAAGATATTAGAGTATTGTTATGAACTTAGGGTGTGTGTTTGTCCGGCCTCATATTGCCTTCAGGAATGTAAGGGTGTATCTGGCCATGGAGAGGAGTGTAACATGTCAGGGCATCTAAATACAAGTCCTAAAATCCTCACATTCCTAATTAAGGACTCATACTTCTTCAGAAAAAAAAGTCATTAAGGTTGTCCTTTGTAGATTTACCTGCAAGTCCTTAACCTGACTCAATATTCCCTGAGTTGGGTTTAGTTTGTACTTGTTGAATTGTGCAACTATTAAAATTTACTTGTTTTTTTGCAGTGTCCTCTCAATCCACTTGAGCTGCTTTTCAGAAGCAGTGTAGTCTTCTGGCTTGTGAGGATGGACTCCATCGTAAGTGTTCCCACACAAGACCACAGTGTCAATCATCAGGATTGTCAACGAGACGTTGGTGTTAGGAACCTTGAACTGCAGCTCATAGTAGAGCTCAGGAAAATGCCTGTGGATCAGCAACAAATAACACCACGTATGTCATCTTTGTTGGTGAAAAAACATTTCTACATGCACCTTGACTTTTCTGAATTTTTGAACTGCCCTTTACAATGTGTTAAAATTACATGATGAATGAACCTATAGAAATACAATTTCTATAAACTATGTATATTAAAAATTAAGGGCCTTACCCCTATATAGATAACATTTATAAACAAGATTATTACACACAGCTATTTTGATGCCACACGTTGTTTGTATAAAATTATAAAAACACTGATTTTAGTTTTCATGTGTAGATTGAGTCAGTCACACTCTAAGCCTTGAGGCATAGCTAGTTTCTGACTGAAGATTTTCTTCATGTACTCCTTTCTGTTAAAATAACTAATCAAAAAATTGTATTGAAACAAACCAGGGATTTATCATAAAAGCTACACAATAAAATCTCCTACATAAAATTAAATAAATGTACTCATACTGTATTCGTTATAGATATTATTACACATTAAAGAACCCCAGAACACAGGCACCATTTGTGATTTATTTTTATATATATGGTCCCAGAAAATCCTGCTTTGAAACTCATACAAATCCAGTACATCACCAGAACTAAGCCTATGATTTCCACTGAGGAGAGTGTTCTGTTTCCTCATCTCTTAAAATAGCTCAGTATTTCTTAGATAAATAACTGCTTTATCGCTTGGATTTATCAGTCTACTCAGGCTTTACAGAGAATGAGCTTTATGGCTCAGTAACAAGGGCTAGATACAGATACAATTTGTTGCCAAAAACTGTACTCTGTAACACCACAAACCTGTGGTCACTGTATACCTGCAATAGTTGCCAGTACAGTTTGTGTGTCTGAAATAACAATGAGTACAGGTAAAATGGACTGAAAAACACTAGCTCACAGTTAATGTTAACTCAACATATACATTTAAATATTTTGGGCAAACTCACCATCTGTCTGATCTGTTTGAATAAGCAATCTGAGCCGACACATTTCTTAAGTGATCATGATTTCCTGCCACCAGATACCAAGGCACAGAAATCAGAGCTGGATGAGAGAAGACACTCTCAAATGTAGTCTGAAAGCAAAGATCAACCAAGGAGTTAACATGTGCTTTTTGCATTTTGGCCTCAGCAGGATGATATTTAATGTCATGTGCTACTACATCCACTAGAGGGCATATTTTTATATGTTTATTAAATGGAACGCCTTTACTATCTCTTCAGTGCTGTTCAACTCTCCTGCATAAATGAACCCACCCACCTTCCCACTCCAACACACACACACACACACACACACACACACTTACTCTTGCATTCAGTCAATTTGAATCACAATATAGCTGGCATTCCCCCATCACATGATGATAATACCTTGCTTCCTCTAAGAAACCAGCCAGCCATTGTTTTTTTTTCTAAATACAAAAACCACTGGACAGCTAAATATGCTTGAAGGAAAACACTAACTACCCAGTTCTGTTAAGTTAGCTAACATGTGCCCATATTGGTTTATAATGTGCTACAAGTGATGGTGGAGAAGAAGGGCCATCTAACCCACTCAGACAGCAAAGCCAGTGCTCTCTTGGACTTTGTATGGCTGAGGAAGCACCAATCAATTCTTCTGATCATAGGCACAAGATTGAATCAGGGGTTTTCAAATAATCTCAATTAATCAAAGATGTCCACTTCCTCACTAAAATTTGACATAGCTGTAAGTCCAGCTGTAGGTCTGATCTAACTGCCTGTTGAGCAATGTCTTTGTTGTCAGTAATTACTTAGTAAGTCATGGGGATGATACATTGAATGCACAGGAATGACGTAATAATTAGATTAATATATCTAGTCCCCATGTATTACTAAATGGTTCCCACATATTACTGAACTATTGCCACACATTATTATGCCATTCCTCCACTGTGGTATGTCATTCACATGCCTTAATACCATATGAATAAATGTTACCAGCAAGGCTCCATAGCTGCTCCATATAAATTGCTTAGTAACAGTATAAATCATATTCTTTCAAAATCTATTATAAAATATATTTTGTCTGTGTATTTGAACCTTTAAAAGTTTGAGGCACACTTTTTACTAAATAAACCTGCAATGAGTCTATGTTTGCTCACAAACAATGTCAGTTTCAGAGGAATATAACTACACAAATTTCCAAAAACATCTTTGAAATTTCTAGCTATTGTAAACTGAAGGAAGGCACACCTTGAAGCGAGGGTCGTCTACATCCTTGACGCCCCTGTAGTAAAAATGATCTCCCAAGCTGAGGACAAAATCTAGGCCCAAGCTTTCTGCCACTCTTCCCATTTCATTAGCTATCATCTTCTCCCGCTGTGTGTAGAAGGGAGCAGTGGGAATGCCACCCCAATCTCCAATGCCAACAAAGTGCAAAGAGCCTTGAGAGACATAAGAGAAGAAGAAAAAACATAGGAGGAACTGCTACATAACTATTTAAATGCAGGTACACTATATACACCAGTGTATCTAGATACATTTATTAATCAGTGAATTCTGCTACTTTAAGTGGTTTGGGACATACATTTTTAAATTTTGTTTGAGGTCAACTTGGGAATATGTTTTCAGTTATTATATATAAATGTTTTAAGCTTCATAATTAAACAGTCTGTTTCTATGACAGTAACTTTAACATTGATAGACACAAATAATTCTTCATTTGGTGCCCTGAACTTTGCCTGTCTCAAAAGACATTTGTAATTTAACTATGTGTAGGTCAGACTAAATTATTTTTGTCTGAACAAACATGATTTTTTTTTTGACTTTGTAAGAGCAATTAAATCATAACAGGATTGTTTAGGCACTCTGTTTTCTTTTCTATTTTGTTAAGGATTATATTCTTTTTAAAGCATATATCTGACAACTTTGACAACATTGCTTCTACTAAAATTCCCCTTATTACATTTATCCTGTATAATTAGTTTAAAATCCAAAAAAAAAAAAACTGTCTCTCCCTAGGGCCAAACTTCTTATTCTTTCAGACAAACACTAAATGACCAAAAGTGTTGAAACTCTGGAATATACAGTGTACATATGTACAAAAGACAGTCATGCTCTACAAATCATTTAAGATTAAATCAGTCATGGAATCATATGGAAAACCACAAGGTAATAAACAGCCTAATATTTGCAGAAGTGAAAACAGACGACAGATATCACTGCACGCCACTGCTTAAAAAGGAAAGAGTTCTATACTTTTTTCCTGAGCTTGACATGGAGTGTAGAGCATCTTCACGACAAGCAGAAGCCGAAGAGCCAGGTCCCAAGCCATGATGTGCTTCCAGATGAAAATATTAATGCTGAGTAATGGTAAAAAACATGAAAATAAAACAGAGCTGTTGAACTATCATGTCATGATACGACAATTACTATTGTCAACTCGGTTGAGGAAGTTGTTTGAAGCAGCTTCCTGCATTGGTCTTGAAGCAACAAAAGATAAGAAAGTAAAACCAAAAACACTACGTCATGCATTTCACGTGACTAGTGTCACATTATGAAATTATCACTGTTAACAAAACCTGGAAAACCTATTACAACTTTTGAACTGTTATTACCTTTATGACGTCATGTAACAGAATACAATGATTTGCATATTTTAAAAATCCAACAGATTCAATTACTACAGTGACAGTCTATAATACTGGCAGCAACATTCTTCACAAAAAAATAAAGCAAAGGTCTTACTGAAGGACAAGGGTAGAGGCTCTTCACTGGTTCCCTTTTTAATGATTGATAAACCTGGAAAAGCAGTCCATGGTCACCGAAGTGCAAATGTGTGTAAAAATGATGATAGTCTCAGGCAGCAGCCTTTAACCCAGTAAGAACAAGGAAAGGCGGGCCCTTGACAAGAGGCCGGTATCTTCAGTGAGGTAATATTGTGCCAAAAGATATGCTACTGACCCATGATACCATTTCTATCATGGAAGCAGTAACAGAATAATGGCTCTCAGCAGACAAGTAAAATGTTAAACAAAAATCAATCATTTAGTTAAGACGGGGAAGGGGGTGGGTGCAGGGAATCAAAGGAATGTTTAATCTGAACACCCCCACCAAACATATTTAACACAGGTATCTTATCATCCCAATTTTATCATTATCATGCTGACTGACCTAATCAAGGGTCATGGTAACTTTTCATCTGAACCTTGAGTAAAAAGTTAAAAATCAAAGCATAACACAATTCCAGAATTTAGATTTTCTTTTAATGAAAAAGCATGGGTGAGTTTATTGCAGGTCCATGGACTCTTACATTTAGTGCTGTGTTACCACAGTCATCTGTGTACAAAACCAGATAAGTATATAGATCTGCTTTTTTTTTCTTAACTTGTTGCACAGTAGCATAGAGAAATGTTACATTTTGCTCAGAACAAAACAAAAATGCATTTAGGCAGGCATTAGATCATTACAGAAACATCATTTCAGCATGTATCATTACAGTATGTTTAACAAGGCTTTCTGGTTTGCAAATCAGTGCAATCCGCTCCACATCTATTTACAATCAAAACTGGGAAACTAGGGAATCAAATATCCATTCAGTTCTGTGATATTTCTGCTCAGACACTCCTATATGGTGCGTGTGAGCTTTTAAACCAGAAAACCATTATGGACTCCAACCCCCATAAAGGTCCTCACCCCTAATTGTACCACCAAAGACAAATATACTACTACAAAAACTGCATCAAAGCACAGGGCCATACAATTGACCCGCCATCAACCACTACAGTAAGTACTAAGGCCACTTAGTAGCTTAACATTATCACAAAGAATAGTGTACCTGGGGTCAAAGGCATTGTTAGTACTCTACCACTAAATATCCCCAGAATTCAGGACTAAACACCACAGTTCAGTCCACTGGCGTTGATTTCATGTATAGAACCCTAAAGCCTAATTCCTGTTCTGTGATTTCACCTATTAACACGATTTAGTTCACTATAAGATGTGAACATATTTCACTGGGATTAGCCCATTCACTATTCTTATTAGTGGCTGTCCAGTAAATTGGACCACACTTTAAAGTACAAATTATACAATTATACAATCATGGAAGACAAAATTGTAGTGTTAACAGTTATTTAAACATAGCATCTTTTTAAACAAACGGAAAGGTTACAAGTGATTAAAAACAATTCTATTTTCAACTGCCGACTGACTCTTGAAGTGCAGTATTACTATGCCTCCCAGCTAGAGGGGTGTGCATGTGTGGTAAATGCATTGTGGGTAAATGCATTTCTATGACCCAAACTCCACTGTTTCAGCTGTGATAGGTTTGAACTCATAGTTCCCTCTTCCATCCATGTGTAGATAATACTGTAGAAAACATAAAACAATCAAATATTTTCACAATGACAACTCTGAAGAATAAATAATAAAGTGGCTTTTTTCCCTCCCCAAAGATCCTAACAGGAAAATTAATCTCACCTCATGGTGTTTCCAAAGGGACTTTCTGTGGGATACTGTGAAGAGAGTGATGCCCACCTGCCAAGAGTAGATTAAATTAGATTAGATTAGATAAGACAGAATACGTTGCCACTAAATAAATGTATGAATCAATACATTTGAATCCTTTGATCAAGAGCAGTTCACAATTTCTTAAAAAGCCTTTGTTACCTTCCTGCAGTGACTGTAGATGTAATCCTCTACATCCACACTCACAGCACTGGTGCACTCATCCAGAATGGCAAACTGAGGCTTGTGGTAAAACAAACGAGCCATCTGCCACAAAAACAAATATATATTCATTGAGAACATAAAATGCATCAAGTCAGACAACCTGGGTAGGTTTTTGTTATTGTACCAGTTTCACAACGGCTTGCCCGTAAAGGGCATGCAAAAACTACAGTTGTAGGCCATTTTGCAACACAGTCCATTTTCCTTTCAAACTATGTTTTTCTTGTTCACACTGAGTGATGAAATCTACCTGACACTCATGCAACAGGGAACCTACTTATTTACTATATTTTTAGATACTAACCATGATACGGTCCAATTGTAACTGTAGTTTTAGTTAAGTCACATGTGTTTGATTAGTCAAATACTTCTGCCTATTCTTTGTACCCTTACCGCCATCCTCTGCTTTTCTCCACCACTAAGAACATCCATCCAGTCCTGTACAGCATCCCAAGAACCCTCCCTATCCAGAATATGTCCCAATTGCACGTTATCCAGGTATTCCTTCAGCACCTGTTACAGAAAATTACTGTTTATTACAAATACAAACACATTTATAATAATAATAATAAATAAATAAATGAATAAATAAAAATCACAAAAAATGAGGCATTCATTTGTTCTGATTGGTTTCATGTTCTCTGGTACCTGATCTGAAATCCCTTTCTTCTTCTGATCCTCAAAGGTCTCAGGATAGATCACTTGATCCCTCAGTGAGCCAAGTGTCATGTAAGGCCTCTAAACATTTGAACAGATAAGAAATATTTATTAATATATTCATAGAAATATTCTTAGTCTATATAGAAATTGTGCTCCTCACCTGAGGGACATAGAAAAGCTTCCCTCTCACAGGTTTTGTCAAGCTCCCACCAAAAAGGGGCCAGAGCTAAAAAAAAAAAAAAAGGGAGGGGGGGGGGATATCTTCATTACATACAAACATCAAAGCATAATAACAAGCAATGAATAACTGATTTTTAAAATGTTTTTAACATGAGTTACACTAGTGTATGATGCAACTAAGCCACACTATTAATTACAGGCTAATGCAGCACTTATTTCTGAGATGCATATTTCAGAAACTGAAGGTTTACCTCTCCGAGTACTCTGAACAGTGAGCTTTTCCCACAGCCGTTGGGCCCACACACCAAAACATTGGTGCCAGATTTCACCTTTGTAGACATACACACAAAATCTTAGTAGGAACTTATGTTATTTAATCAGTGTTGTACACTATCACAGGAAATATATACACAAGATATTTAAAACTCAAATCCTACCTCAAAACTAAGGTCTCTTATCAAAATGTCTCCATTGGGTGTTGCCAAAGGTGTATGTTCAAATCTGAAGGAGGGGGGGTGGGGGGCAGGGGGCAAAAAAAAACAAAAACAAAAAAACACTACATATTACAGCTGACAAACCAACTACTTTCTTTAAGGAATCTGAAAGTGTAAAACTTTCATAAATGAATACATCTTTTAATTAAAAAATATCATACATACTTAATGATATTGTCCATGTTGATGATTTTCCCACTTCCAGGCACCAAGGTCAGTTTTTCTAAGGCATCTGTTTCTGGAAATATGAATAATGAGACCCAAATTCTGACCAACTCTTTAATCTTTAAAACAGATTAGAGCTCACCTTTCTCTGACTGAGAGACCATGGTGCGCTCATATTTCCCAGAATTTAGCTCTTTTAGGACCTTCATGAGCTCTGTGATGCGGGCAGTAAACCTGGAGGGGGGTTGAAGAAGAAACTGTATGAAAAGATTTAAAATGGTAGGTTTAAGTACACATTTATTTATCACACAGAGAGAAGTGAGAGGAAGAATATAGTCTGCCTTTGCTTTACTCAATTCTGTTATTTAGTTCTATTTTGCAGTTTTCTGCACTTTTATGTACATGAAGTGAAAAGGCATAGAAAAACATTTATTTTAATTCATAGTATTATATACTGTGCTAAATAATTGATTAATTTATTAAGTAGTCCGTAAATATATTAAGTAGTTAATATTCTGTATTTCTTCAATATGCAATAGGAGATTTCAGGGTTGCTTTGGCATTTTTCAATTAGAACATAGTCATTTCTATTTCAGTGCTGAGCAGTCCTCTTCATAGAGGAATTCAAATAAGATTACACTTCTTTATAACAGCTTCTAGGAACCATTAGCATACCTAGACGAAGTAATACTTTAAGCAGCCACAGATTTGTGCTTTTTAACCAAAGGGTAGCCTAAACTGAACATATGGTCACTGATGGAGTAGAATGTTATGTGCTTAGTGTACATTCAGTACAAAGAATCCAAATTGGCAATTATTGACATAAAAATAATAAATCACAAACTTTACCCCGAGAGCCTTGTCATTTCTCGGCCAGCAAGCACAATCCTGCCCAGGGCCTGAGACATGCGCAGAAGCATGCGACCACTCTGGTAGTAATCCTAAAGGCAAAGAAAATTAGACTGAAATTGGTACTTTACTGTTATTACATGAGCATGCAAGCTATTTGTTTGCTAAGACTTTAAAATGTACAGGGTTTTTAAGGGAGATGATATTTTTGTAGCCAAGTCAAAAATGCACATACATTCTGCATTAGGGGAGTTAGTGGAACTTATAGGGGATGTAGCATTAATTTTTCTGTTAATGAAATTACTTTAACAGTGTGTAAAGCTTTAACCAATAATAACTCACTTCCAGCAGTTCAGAATGTGTGCTGTGCAGGTGCCGTGGATGGGTCAGGTTCAGAAATGGCCGACTCACAACCAGATATCCAACAACTGTAGCCAAGTCTACAAATGAGGAAAAAAATAGATGATCAACTAAAAACTTTTTAATAATTTGTTTTATTCCTTGCAGATTATTTTGTAAACATATTTTTGACGTGTGTTAATAACAAGCAACTTACACTTGGCAATGATGCTGTCTACCATGCCCATGGAGAACCGGAAACAGATGAAATTGTGCAAGTGGTCAACCTGAGGGCAAAGTACATTACAGCAATTACAACTCTGCAGTAATGTTGTCAGTGCAATGTTAGAGTTCAACATTTTAACTCCATCTGGTGATATGTTTCTGAAGGTCTGTTATGCAACCCCAGCAAAAATACTGGATTCACTGCACTAAGAGGATGTTTAAAAAACATAAAATAAAAATCACAGACATGACACAATTTTTGTTTAATAGCAGAAAATCTTAATCAAATTTAAATAAAGTAGCTTGAATTATTTGAGGCTTTACTAATGAAAAAATTTGCACATCAATTTGGTTCAAATGTTCCCAAATAGCAACTGACCAATCAACTTTACAATATTCATAGTTAGAAGCATAGTTATGGACCAATTTTTCTTTTTTCATTTCCTCGATAGAGTTTTAGATGTTTGTTGACCTTGTCACTGAGTTGATAAACCTTTCCAAAAAAAAGGCTTGCACCAAATTCTATACATAGCTGGGAACAAGCTAAATCAACTCCAAGTTGGTTCTCATTCAATTAATTCTATAATAATTTCCAATGTTTTAACTGGTAACCACGTGTTTTTTCATTAACCATGTGTGAAAACGTCTTAAGATCTCTAAGCAATCTCTTTCAATTGCTGACAAATTTGCATTTTCAGATTTGTTCTAGTGTTGGTTTTAGGAATGCAAGGTGATTCCCTCATTTTCCTCCACTTGATCTGAAAGTAAATTGCATTGATTAAAACATATTTACTGCTATATCCATGGTCTCGTTATTTGCTATGAAGTAAAAAAAAAAGCTGGGTGAACGTTCTTTAAGTGTGGTGAATTCATATTTTTTGACAGGGGTATTAAAAGCACATATGGCAATTCTCACCAGCTTCTTGAATGTAGTATGGATGGTCTGTTTTTCCCTCACATTTCCATTATAGAAGGCAATCTCCTCACTAAGGGACCCATAGAGAGAAAGAATGAAATTACCATGCAAATGCTTTTTTCTGTGAATTTATACATTATACACCATATTGTTTGTTTATGGATGTTTGAGTGTGGTAAAACATTCTCATATGCCAGGTCTAGGCTGTGGTCATTTGTGTGCTGAAAATATTGCTCCAATATAAGAATACATGGACAGTGGTCCCGTAATACTGACTATGCACAATCAGTAATTTTACACATGCATATGGAAGGTGTACCTGACAAAATTGCCAACGATTGTATGGATCTCAAAGTAACATATTCTCCCATTATGATTTTCAGTACTCGATAACTTCACCTGTTTGTGATGAGCCGAGAGTTGACGTATCTGTACTCTCCTTCATACTTCTGCTCAGTCACAGTCATCTTCCCAATGGGTCTCCTCAATCTCGTCAGAAACAGTCCTGAGATCAGCAGGTAGGCCATCATAGAAGCAGGACCCTAAGGAATAGGAATGACCTCATATAAGGTCACTGTTTGAAATACATTAATAGAAGTCCTCCAGAACTGCATATAAAATTAATTAACCTTACCTGTGCTCCAATAGCAGTTGTCAGCTTGAAGATATACAGGCCAATGTCAAGAAGAGGCTGAAAGGAGGTAAAATAATATATTCAAGAAGAAAAAAGAAAAAGAAAACACTGCAAAATAGTTTCAGCAATCTTAAATACAAATAGAATTATTAAAAACAAAGCATCCTAAAATGTATGTTATACCTTGCTGAGATTTGAGTATAGGTCCACCACACTGTTGCAGAATTTTTCCACATCCTGAGTGAGCAGCTGATCGGCATTGGCAATGCGGTTGTCCAGGTTTCCCATCTTGTAGTAGGTGTATCCCCTTAAACATTAAAAGCAAGTGATTAGAAATCTGACAATGGAACCTAGGAGGAAGACAAGACCTGATATAAAAAGCTGACAAAGTAGAGCTCTTCACTGTTCTTACTTCAGGTACTCATCATAGAGATGTTTCGTGAGTCTTTCACGGAAGCAGAGCTTCAGCTCATTTAGGCCGAACTTCAGGAAATTGTTCACTAGGGCAATCTGGAAGGGGGCAACATGCTCATTACTTTATTTCACACACACAACAGAAAAAAATTAAAACCTTCTACTAAATGGAAATTGATTACATGGAAAATAAGCATATTAATGATAGCTCACATACACCTATATAGATGTTCAAGCATGGTTTATCTAGGTTATTAAGATTTATATTATGAAAAATGTACACTACTTCAGCTAAGTTTACACGACACAATTGTTATGATGGCATCAGAGGGGGTGAAAAAAATATTAAGTACATATTAAGGAAGTAACCACAGAGACAATGCCTTAATTTTATTTTGCCATTGGAAATTAGTATAATTGTTAAAAATAGGTTACTGTTATGTGTAAATAGCTTATCATCAGGCCTCCTCTGACATCCATTATAAAAACATTACACTACAATTCCAACTAAAATACTGAAAAATGTACATATCGTATTAGTACTTTAAAAAGACACTTACAACTGGCATGACTCTCATAAAGTTGAACAAATACTTCTTGAAATCTTTTGTGGAGCGACCAATAATCGCACTGTAAACCACAACATGCACAAAAATAAAGAGCAAGCAAGGTCAGCAAGACATGAAAAAGAACAAGGTGAACATCTGCTATGGTGACACCTGCATGAAAAGAAAAATAATGCTGCAAAACTCTTGTCAGCATAACAAATATAAATAACATATCCAAACATGCAAGGACATGTTGTTTGAGAGTAATACCAGAAAGTACATCAGAGGAGTTCTTGATTTTAGTGATGGAAATCAGTATGGCTGTTATTAGTTTATTAAATTTTAAGTAATGTAAGCAGCGTTCTGATTTGTAGCTTAGTCAAATCCACAAATGGACGCATCTAATATGTCAATATCACATATTTACACACGTATTAGTCTGAAATCTTTTCACAGCAAATGAAAATCGCATGGTCAGACATTACCCCAGGTATGACTGTAATGTAGGAATAAAAGTGCCTTTTGAATAGTTTCATATCTCTGCAAATAATACCACTGTGAAAGATTAAAAAATATATATGTTCAATGCTTGTTCATATATTTAGTATGGGAGTATGACAAATATATTGGACATTTTTCTTGAACGTGCTGAAAATAAACATCAGAATCCAACCTTTCAATCATGGTGCCATTCTGGATCATCCAAACATCACAATACGTTCGGGCCACAAGCATCACTGCAATCAAGATCAGGTACCAGGTCTATGAGGCAGAAATCACAGATGGTGAATTTCAAATCTACAGTGTAAACTGGTTAGGACATAGTAGCCTATTCAATATAGATGGAGGCCGAAGTTGCAAACAATGTCTGATAAAATGTACATTCCTTTATGGCCGTAGAACAAACATACACAACAATTCCATAATTATTTGTGGTATATATTAGGCTAAAAGAGTGGCATGGCGGTGCAGCATGTAGTGTCACTGTGACAATGATCCAGGGACCTGGAGGTTGTGGGTTTGAGTCCCCCTCCGGGTGACTCGAGGAGTTTGGAGTGTTCGCCCCCTCTGAAAACCTCTGTTTTCATTTTTAGCTTTAAATTCATTTACCCACTGTAGGCAATACTAGAGCAAGTATAAAAGTGATGCACTTAATGCTTCTTGACCTATGCCCCCATTACCATATCAACAGCTCAATGTCAACATAATGAGATAAAGAACAGAAGATGTTCTTGTGAAGCTGTATATAATTTGTTCTGTCCTTCCTTTTACTTAGGTACTTATTATTGCTTGGATGTTTGTCAAGGCACTGAAATGGTCAGGTGCCTTGAGTAAAGCTGTTGGTTGTTGCATTGTCATTCAATCATTCATTTCTTGCAAATAAAAACGTAATAAAATATCATACTGTTTTGAACTTCTTACCTCTTTGGAGAAAAGTTTTGGCACCATGATACTGAGGATTTTTGAAATCCGAACAAAAAACGCTTTATCAACAGCTGCCCGGTCTTTCTTAACCTCTTTCTGTTAATGTGAAGAACACAGAATGAAACAACAGTTTAGTTGCAGCTAATTCGCAAATAATGAATTAGATTATTATTTTACATTTCACTTACTTCATTGTTTAAGAGACCTTCTGGTGACCCCTTTTTGCTATTGAACAAAAATAAGAAAATATCAGACATTTATTTTAATCCAAATAATTTTGCTATACATGTGTAAGTCAGATCCAAATATGAACAGCATTTTTAAATGACAGCTGTAATAATAAGTCCAGTATGGCTGTAATTTAACTTGTGGTCCTAGTGCTTTGGGCCTTGACCATGAACAAAGTCTACTGTGTGGCACTGAATGAATGTGGAGCTCCACAATGGTGACACTACACGTCACATATTAAATATGACTAATCTACCAGTGTTTATGAAGACGTGCTCGTTTGTTGTTTTGCTAAGCACTTCACCGGTTCACTTCATGACAGCCTGTGTAATTCAGGGTCAAGTGTGTCAGCTAGGTAAGGTTAGCTAGCTGAGCCTGAGTTTAACAGCGCCAAAACGTGGCGCTAAACGTTTTACGAGCCTTAATGACAAACGCAGGAACAACGCTGCTAAAAGTATTTCACCTGTTCAGTCGCGCGGACGTCCGTCTTCGTTTAAGCAGATATAAAATAAGCAGGATACCGCCGGCTATTGAGGAGTTCTTTGCTGTCAAGTATTTACTGACGACCGCCATGTTTCCCCCCGCGAGTCGGCGCACCGGTAGGAAACAGCAGCGCGTATGAATGTGTGTGTGTGTGTATGAGAGAGAGAGAGAGAGAGAGAGAGAGAGAGAGAGAGAGAGAGAGAGAGAGAGAGAGAGAGTGTGTGTGTGTGTGGTTATCTTGCAGCGGTGGAGTTAAAGCTATACAGCTATACACGAGACAAACAGGTGCGAGTAAGGTGTACTCACTGTGGACACATATTCTAGACTCAATGCTGGGTTTTTGGTTTTCAAATCTAAAAGTTCCAGCATTGTGGTGCATTCTCTAATATCTCAGTTTAATATTTTTGATAAGTTTGAGAGGTTTGTGATGCAGAATTGACTATCTGGCATAATAAACCACAATATCTACACAGCAATGTCCCAACATTTAGTGTAAAGATTTCCCAGAATAGCAGCTATATGGGTTATTTCTGCAGAAAGGAGGGAACACTGTTCCTTATTAATTCCCTTAATTTCAGAAGAAAACCATTATGAAATCTAAAATTTCAATCTGCTGCACTAATATAATCAAATTATGATTTAAAATAAAACAGGATTCAAAATCAGCACTAGGAAAAAATAGCTCTAACTGAGTCTTTCTCAATCCACTTTGCACTGGATGATCACTGAAAATGTGGCTCAACCTGTGGGTCACGTGGAGTGAGTTTAGAAAGAGCACTTTACTCATAGGTATACCAAACCTGGTTTTGCCTGCTCCCAACACGTGATCTATATTCACCTTATAAAATAGGTGTGTCAAAGCAGAAAGCATGCTAGGGGTGAACAACTCCAGATACATAGCTGGTGGGTTGACTGTCCAGCACAGCTGGGTAGTTTCCCTACACAAACACATAGGCTAAACCTTAAAATGTACAGATTAAATAACGAAACCACTGGCTGTCCAGGACCACCCTGCAGTAAAATAAAGTGGACTGCTCTAACACCTAATCTAGAACAGTTTTCAGAATGATATGAACAGCCCATCACAAACAAGCCAGCTGTATCATACTACCCTGATACAAATAGTCAAAGCCTTCACTTCACCTGAATATTACAGCCAGGTGGTTTAAAAATTGAACCTGTGTAGAGGAGGAAAAGACAAACCTGTTTAACAAGAGGGACTGGGAACCCTTGTTGAACATGAGCCCCTGACCTCTAGAACATTTTGGATGTTCCTATTCTCACAGCTGACAGCTTTAATGTGCTGTCAAAAACTCCACTCTGTTCCATAAAAGAATGGTTTGTAATGTTGGGGCTATTTTAACTGCTGCTCCAGCTCATCAGATTATTGCAGGATTGTGTGCCCAAGACACACAATGGAGTTAATACCCTATATTAATTTGTTCTCACGAGACTGTCAGTATCAACTTGATACAACTTATGATCTACACAGATCCTCGTTACAGCGGTTGTCTGAACACGAGGCGGCGCTGCGTCTTCTCTCCGGGCCGCGGGCTCCTGTGCTGGATGCGGATGTGACGCAGGGCGTTGAGTGCGCAGCGTTCGTGGCGGAGAAACGGAGAAGTACAACGTCGCCGCACATCATCTTATCTCCGCACACAGCTCATAAACACAGAGAGAAAGAGGGATACAGACACAAGGAGAGAGAGGCGTAAGTGATCAGTAACGCCGCTGCCACCTCGAGATCTTGTCAGACTTGACTGTTCTGAGCTGTTCTCGCTGTTATTTCTGCTACTGTTAATGTTGTCGGGAGGTGGATGTAATGCAGCTGTGAATGGGAGATCATTGGTGGGAGAGGAGGAGGAGGAGGAGGAGGAGGAGGAGGAGGAGAGAGAGTGTGATGGAACAGCACACAGCGGCCTAGTTACTGACACTGCGAGACGCAGCGTGTTGAGAGTTTGTTTTCACTAATTAACCTCAGGTCGGAGAGAAACAGTGGGCCTAGACAAAGTTCTACTCTTGGTCGACGTGCGCTGTGAAATATTAATCCGCGGCCAATGAAGAGCGGCATCGGTTTAGTCGTGAGAAAGAGATGAGGCTGAACTTGGGTCTTTATTCGCCAGTTTCATATTCGAATTGTTTGTTCCACCTTAAATAATACTGTACTGTATACTCTGAATTTTCCGTTCCACCTTAAATGCGACAGCATCCACTTTCAGGCGTTCATTGGCTGAAGCGAACTCATTCGAATATTCCTTTCCGTTACTGCCAATTGCTGCTGCATAATATAAGGTGGAACTAAAAAAAATTAAATGAGAATCGGGCGCAAAAAGGCATAGCATGAGCTTTAAAGAGCTCAGGCTAATTGTTGGAAGTTTAGCTCGCTATATAATAAGCGGCATGTTGAAGGAGCGTTAACATTCATTTTTCATATAGCAATGCTAAAGTTTCAGCACTTATTTATTGTTTAAGTGAAAATAGATTTCCACATTACTTACAGTGAAAAAAACGTAAACATGGCACTTAGGGTGTCTCAGTACAATGTTTTGTTTAATTAGAAGTAAACATATACATAAATATATATATATGTACACATCTGTCAGATAAAATTGCTAACAGTATTTCAGTGTCCAGAGAGAGATGTAGAAAATCGACAAAACGTTCTGCCAGACTTCAATCTAGTGATACACTTTATTACACATGATGTTATTTCTGCTACTGAGTTACTACACTAATATTGTTATTTCTTTATAATTCTAATCTAGATGGAAGAAGTCTTTCTCTCTCTCACTCTGTCTTATTTCATTATTGTTTTTAATAATCTTGTTTTGGGCACTCTTGTTTTTTTGTGTTGTCCTCTAATATGCAGGTCTGGAAAACATTGTCCTGATTATATTTAGTTATTTAACTCCCTGCTCCCTTTTAATACATACTGCAAATTAAATTGCCTGTAGTGATTAAAAAAAATTCTTATTGTAAGTGATATCTCCCCAGTGGTTGTGACATTTCAGGAAAAGGCATTGATGGTTTTGTGTATTGTTTTTAAGGAACAGATTCAACACCATGAACCCTGTTTACAGCCCTGCACCTACAGGGGTTCCTTATGCCAACCCTAAAGGAATAGGATACCCAGGTAAACACTGAAGAGAACTCTGTACATTAAAGGGATTCCTGTAGAATACATGTTTTGTAGGTGTGAATGCTATGCCCTTTCTTATTTTTACCAGCTTCTTAATTTAAATGATTAGACCTGTCTTGTGTTATTTGCAATTGCAGCTGGTTTTCCTGTTGGTTATGCAGCAGCTGCTCCTGCATACTCTCCTAACGTGTACCCTGGAGCTAACCCAGCTTTTCCAACAGGTAAGAGAAGCTTATGTCTCCTAAAATAGTTTTTAGCAACATCTTATGCCCAGTCCCGTGTAATTTAAGGCTTCAACCAGTTTGTATCATAGGAGCAAGGTTTAAATAATACAGGTTTCACTATCAAGAATCGTTGAGCTTCTGCGTAAAGAGATACAAAATATAATCTGTCTAATTTGTCTCAGCAATTTTTTCTCAAAAGTTTATTTGATAATGGGAAAAAACTATAGCAGCCAATGCCAGACATTTTAATGGAAATTGTTTTCTAAAGTGGTATAATTGCATTTGGAACAGCCATAATTGCAAAGATTGTTCCACACTAAAGGAATGTGTCTGGTCAAAACATAAATAAAACCAGAACACAATGATTGATTTGCAAATAATTTAAATCATGTAATTAATTTAAAATAGTATAAACACAATATTTAATATATTAAAAACTGAGGAAAAAACATGGAACATGTTCAGAAGGAACATGAACAGAAACATTAGTCAAAACCATTGTCTTTATAAACAATTAATCACTGCATCAACACCTACAAGTTAAAACTCACAAATGCAGTGAAAGGATTTTTCTATTAATTTGATAGACAGAAATACTGTCTTGTCTGGGCCTGAGTTTTTGTAAAGTGTGATCTTGGCTAAAGAGGAGTGAGACCATCTGGCACACTGTTCAAAAGCCAGCTTGCATGATTCTATGGGGGGCCTTAGTTCACAAGACATAAATGATGTGCACATCTGTGGTGGCACAGTTTTGGAGGAAAATGCTGCCATCTAGCCAATGTCTTTTTCAGTAAGACAACTTCCAATCCACATTCTGCATGGATTGCAGTGAGGGTTCTTGGCAAAAGATTACAGGTGCTGAAATAGTACAGACCTGTGATTCACTGAATACAATTTGTATTTTATGAAACATGAAATACCTTAGAATGGAGACCCGAGCAGATGTGCAACTGAAAGCCTATAACAAGCAAGAATGGGCAATATTTTCACTTTTTTACAGCAGTTGGTCTCCTCAGTTCCCAAACATTGAGTGATATTAAAAGAAGAGATATTGCAACACAGTGGTAACCATGTCAATGAGGCAGATTCTTTTGGAATGTGTTGCTGTCGTCAAGTATAAAATGGGCAGATTTGTGTATTAAATAAATAAATGAATGAAAAATATCTTTCTCTGTTTGAACAATTGAAATTTAGTTTTTATAGGATTTTCAATTAACTTGACTGTTATATGATTTGCACATCATTGCATTTTGTTTTATCCACAATTTGCACAGCATCCAAATTGTTTTATTATTTTTTTTAAAAACATGGCACATATTTTTAGATCTTCAGGGTTATGATGCTGACATTAACTAGTTTGGAAAATGACAGAGCTGTGATCACACAGGCCTTACACCTGAATGAATCAATTAAAAAACCTAACGGTGTTTCATAATTTATTAACCTGTGTTTTAGCTGCTATAGTTATTCATGCTAACATTTTCTTTAATTACTATTGAACATTAGCCTTACAAAATCAAATATTTAAATTACCTTTTTAAATGAATTCATATATATTTTTTTAAAAGATCTTTGTACTTTCCTTATAGAGTTTCTTAAAAGCAACCAGCAAAGGTTCTCTATAAATAAACTTCCCTGGTAGTACTCTCAAGCCCTTGCTGTATGTAACTTCCTGTGTGTAACAAGTTTGTTTCACAACGAGACCAAATTACTGTTTGTTGTCTCAATTATGAGGTTGTGAAAGCAGCCTATTTCGAAAGGGTTTCTTCATGCATTGTGTTTTAGGACACAGACTAATTTCAGTCCTAAGTATAAGGCCACTTAGACAATATATGGACCATTTATTAACACAGAATTACTTAAAGGAATATATAGATAATATTTGTACAATTACAGCTTCAGAGTCATTGTGTTACTTCATTGGCTTGTAATGGGGAGAACAGGGCCTTTGTTGTTGCTACTGTAGGATCAGCACTACAGAAACTGCACTATGTAACTCTTGGAGGAGGGTAGGGACCGTCCCCCCCACCCCCCACAGTTCACTTTGAGTTCATGATAAAGTTGTAAAAGCAAATTACACTGCATGTGTGAGCGCAGGATCAAAATACCAGATCTTACATACTGTTTAATTCACTGCTGAGCTATTTGCTTTTATTGTGTGAGTATGTTTACTTTATCACAATGTGTTAAAGTGGGTGTTTAACGCTTGTTTTGCAATTTTCTAGGTTATAGTCCAGGTACACCATTCAAAATGTCCTGCTCCCCAACAACAGGTGCTGTCCCCCCTTACTCCTCATCACCCAATCCTTACCCTGCTGCTGTGTACCCTGTGAGGAGCTCCTATCCTCAGCAGAATCCTTATGCTCAAGTAAGTGTCTAAAAATGATAGGAATTTCTATGGTTTGTGTTCTTATAGAAGTCTTCTTTTTTTATCCATGAACAAGTAGATCCCACAGTTCATATAAAACATGAGTTTTCTTCTTCACAGCAGCAAGGCACTTATTACACACAGCCCCTCTATGCGGCCCCGCCCCATGTAATTCATCATACTACAGTGGTTCAGCCCAATGGCATGCCAGCTGCTATTTATGCTCCCCCTATCCCTCCTCCTCGTCCAAATGGAGTCACCATGGGAATGGTAGCAGGCACTACTATGGCAATGTCCGCTGGTAAGTAAGAAAGCTTAATGCAGTAATATCATTAATATCATATTAATATAATTCAAAATATCACTACAGCAATGTTATGCAAGAAAAGTAGCTGTTGGTAATAATTTAATCAAAACACCCATGGATAAAACCCCAGTGGTGTCAATCAGTTAAACATAATGTCTTTCATCACAACAAAAGTACTGGTTCCTCCTTGTAGTTTTGGGAGGGAGATACAACATTAATATGTAGAGTGGTATGCTGGATGTTTATAATTTGTTTGTTAGAATCTCAACATTTACGGAGTGTCAGGGAGAAAAAGTTTCAGGGAGAGCTTTAGCATAAACCATTAAGAAGCTCGGAAGCATTAATTTAAAAAATGAAGGCTACTGCAGTGCAGCACATGCACCTCCATATTCTAGTTTCAACAACTTTATAAGATAAATGTGTAGATGAAAGGAAGTAGGAGAAAACATGCTGAACATCTCACAGCCAGTGCGTCTTTGTCAGAGAGAAATAAGAGGGCTAAGAGATTCAGAGTCAATTAAGAGATTTAATCAAGAACGATTGTAATCAAAAAATATTTTTATATAGTTTCTTCATGATTTGCTAGCTCTCCAGTCTGTTTGCACACGGGAAACTGGTGTCAGTTAAAAATAAATAAAAAGAAATAATGGTCAGACATGCTAGGCTTCCTCTGTCTTTGCTCATGGCAGAAATACGGCAAAGAGCCCTCCAAATGTTGAAAATCTTGAAAGGAGACAAGGTCATTGTTTTTTTCCTACTCGATAGGTGGGTAAAATGCACTTATTTTTGCTGTTTCAGATTATTTAGGTTGGAACCCACTCTAAATTCAGGAGAAAATAAATAGACCAAAATGCTACAATACGAAAAATACAAATGAGTCTTTATGGTAATTCAAACAGTGAACAAAACCTTACAGACAAGTTCAACTTCAGCCACATACAAACAAGTCGTTTTTCTCCTCAAACATACTGTTCCACCTTAAAATACACTAAGCTTACAAATGTGAACATATCAGACAGAACTTCAGTTTACTTTAATCGTAGACGTTTATTTTAATACATGTTTTAGCAAATATATAATGTCATCTAACTTCTGAACTCAGCAGTAGCATTTATGTGATTGTTACTGAATAAAACTGCTAATATATCAGGCTCTGTAAAAAAAAAAAAAAAAAAAAAAGTGAATTAGAATAGAAATATGTAGCTGAAAATTTTCCAGATTAATCATGTGCATTAACACATTTATGTTGACATCACTGATGAAGCTATATTTCTGAATTTTTACTTTTAGGCACTGACAAAATTAAAATGAAAGCTTTTTGTCATTTCATTTACAAAACTATTTCATGGTCAAATCCAAATTGTAAAAGCTGGATAATAAGAGTCAAAATTTAAATGAAATGCATTTAGCTTTTCCTTTTCAATTGCAGAATGCAAATAAGGGGGCAATATTTAAATGAAAAATGTAAAATAAAAGTCAGAGTGACAGTTTTTCAGCTCTGTAGGTGTTTACACTGACGAATAGAAAATGAAAACGAAAAGTGCCACCTACAGCCGATTTCATTTTTCATTTTCAGGCTGAACAACATGCAAATATATGCTGATTAGCACTGGGTGGAGTGGGCAGGGCTACCCTTCCTGCTTCTCATATAACCCCCTCAAAGCTGCATGGTCACAGCAGTTAGCCGCAAGGGTCTACCTCACCGAGCCGTAGTGGGTCTGCTTCACCCAGCGTTAAGTGTTTTGGAATGTCCATAGTGCAATACTCTGCACTCTTTCTCTCTTGCAAGTAGAAGTAGCGTTTGCTCGCTGGGTGAAGCAGAAGCAGAACCCCAGGTAATGTTGCCAACCGTTTCGTAAAATACGGAATCGTATGTGGACAGTAAAATACGTGTTCCATATTAAACCGATACTGGGCACATTTTGTTCCATATTTCTGAGGTTAGACTGTTATTTGTTTGAGAAACAAGTTTCTCTCCCTCAGTCGGAGGGAGGGGCAGATACTACACGGCCCCCAAACGTAAAATGCGCTTCTCATAGTTTTTTTTTTATTTATTTTTTTTTTTTTTCTCCCCCCCAAGTTTTTATTCATTACACTCCAGGTTATTGATGTCAGTCATTTTAATTAAGCCAATGAGCAGCCAGGCTTAATATGGCAAGCCGTTTTAACGTTAAATCATGCGATTGGATTTACATTATAAATATCTGCAATTCATTTATGACTAGACACAATTATAAATTGAGATATCTCTAATTATATTTTGACTAGGCAAAGTAACAGTCTGAGATATCTTTAATTACATTTTGACTATGATTATAGTCAAATTTTGACATACACTTTGTAAATGATGTCAAATTTACCATTGAGTTCAGTGGAAGCTCCATTTCAAGATATCTGAAATTAATTATTGACTTAAGCTTTCATTTCATCTTAAACTTTCATTTCAGGTATCTACAATAAAATTATGATTTCATTTAATTAATTAAGTAAGTAAATAAGTAATTAAGTAAGAAAATATTACATTCCTGATATCAGACATTCAATCTTCACTAGTGACAATTGAAATTGTACTAGTAAGGTTTAAACTCTTTTACTAGTAACAACAAAATTTTCATGTGTAAGTCTTGATATCAAGAAAAAATAATTTAAATATATTTTAAGATATCTGAAACTAAATTGTAGATATCTTGAATGAAAATAATGACTAGTCAAAACTATGGCAAGTTGTTTTAAAACCGTGGGAGGAAACCGGAGAACCCAGCGGAAACCCATGTGGACATGGGGAGAACACACCAAACTCCTCGCAGACCTGGAGCGGGACTTCAGCCCACAACCTCCAGGTCCCTGGAGCTGGAATTTAGTTTTAGATATCTTAAATTCATTTTAATGGGGGAAACATTTTTACTAGTAAAAAATCAATTCTTGACTTACAAAATGTAATTTTCACAAGTAACAATTTAATTCTTGATATCAAAAATTCAATTTTCACTAGTAAATATTAATTTTTTGATACAAAGAATTGATTTTTTTTACTGGTGAGAATGTAATGCTTGATATCAAATAATACATTTTTACTAGTAAGATTTCAATTTCCACTACTAATAAATTTATTTATACTAGTAAGAATTAAATTTATAAAAATTAATTAAATTAAATTAACTAAAAATTAATTTATGTTACATTTTTACAAGTAAAAATACCAACTATAATCTTTACTAGTGATTTTTTTTTTACTAGTAATCTCACAGGTAAAATCTATGAAATTACATGTGAAATGTATAATTTTACTAAAAATAATATTTTCACTAGTAAAATTTCAATTCTTGATATCAGAAAATTAATTTTCACTAGTAAAAATTCAATTCTAAAATTTTATTTTTACTAGAGAAAATTTATATTCTGATATCAGAAATTCAATTTTAACGAGACAATTGAAATCTTATTAGTAAGATTTAAATTCTTACTAGTCAACATAGCTTATTTTCTAGTAACATTTGAATTTTCACATGTGTAAATTGGATTCTTGTTATCAAGAAAAAAAAAGATTTAAACCTAAAACCGCTTGCCATTGAAGTCGATTGTAAATTTGACGTCATTTACACCAGTCAAAATGTGATTAATTATATCTCAATTTGTTATTTCGCCTAGTCAAAATATAATTAGAGATATCTTAATTTAGAATTGTGTAGTCATAAATGAATTGCAGATATCTATAATGTAAATCCTGTTGCACGATTTAATGTCAAAATGGCTTGCCGTAGTAGAGGAGAGTACATGACAGGTAAAATGAAACCGCAGAAAGTATGCGACCTTGCAAAGACGACCTTGCAAAGATCGCGAAGGTGTTCTGACTTTTGGCCTTTAGCTGTCATTCAGTCTGGCAGCCAATGGAGGCAGAGTTCCTCCTACGGTTGTTTTGCAGGATCTGAGAGCAGCAGGTAAGAGCTGAAACACTGGGATCTAATGTTAGCACAGTGTCCTGGGGAAACACATTCTCCATGTGATTAAATTAACAGACTCTTAAAATAAATAATTAAATATAGAAAAATAATTACATTACTATCATAGAGAATAAAGACCAATTAGATCATTAGGCTTGTGTGATTCCATTGGGGGGGAAATAGATTCCAAACTAGGTTCCTCAACATACACCACAGACTCACACAACATATTGAAAACAAAATGTAATCTTGTGCTCCAAAGTAGATTGTTATGGGTGCATAAACCAGAAAGAATGAATAAAGATGAAGTAAAAATTACTGCCCACATATTCCTAAAAAGAGCTCCCATTCCTGACCCCATGTTCCTTATTTTGATAATGTATTTTTAAATAAAAATACATTCACAAAGAATAAGAAACAGAAAAACTGTCTGTCTTTTTATTTTTCTCAAACCATCGTCAAGGCAACTCGAGGCTTGTCTATACAAAGCGCTCACTTTTTATTTATTTATTTATTTTATTTATATAAACGCTTGCTGTTGTAAGTTTACTGATTTCGGAGATGATAGTTAGCAGGATGGCTTTAGAACCACACTCTGAAACAATTGCATGGCAAGAAGGTATTTCGCATTGTTATTACATAAATTTACATATATTGTTCCCATATGTGTTTGTGTGTGTGTATGTATGTATACACACACACATTTCTTGCCAGCATGAGTAACACTTAACTGGCTTTGAATGGTAATTAGATTAGATTAGATTCAACTTTATTGTCATTGTGCAGAGTACAAGTACAGGGCAAATGAAATGTAGTTACAGGGCAAATGAAATGAATACTGATGCACGTAGAAATACTGGTTAAATTTTACTGTACAAAATATAAATAAATTAATATCCAATTCTTGCTTTGTTGCGGGAACTATTCCACTGTCCTTAAACAGAGGGACCCCTTAGCTATCAACTCATTTTGCTAAAATACATATAAACAAATGGACAAGATACATAATTATATAAAATAAGCAATGCATGTTTTGCATCAATACAGTGATGTTTGAAATGAAAATTATCACCATTTTAGTCCAATTTATTATTGCATGCAATTAGTGATCTAGTAACAGAGACATTAATGCTCAAATGTCATGGGTTTCTGATTCTCTCTGTTCTAAAGCAGATGTTGTGCTGTAATAAATAAACTTAATGTTGCCTATACATGCACTCAGATTTGATGGCTTGACCGTCAATTTCCAAAGCGCGGACAGAAATGTCTGAAGAAGATAGTCTCATTCTTGCCATGTGTACAATTCTTTCAGACTGTGGTTCTAAAACCATCATGCTAACTAACAGCTCTGAAAACTGTAAACCTACTAGAGCACGTATTAAAAAATGAGTGACTACTTTGTATTTATGCACCTTTTGCATTTATGCATCAAGTTGTCTTGATGACGGTTTGAGAAACTTCAGTTTGAGAAAAATAAAAACATGGACCATATTTTATTCTTTGTGAATTTGTTTAGGTTTCAAAAAAAAAATTGTTTGCTCTATCTAATCTAATCTGTTTTTAGAATGAAAATAGACTGATCATAATGTATACAGGTGGTCAAGTTATTTAATTTCATTATTATTATGGTATTTGCATTTTCATTTTATTGTCATTTCAGTTTTAATTTTGGCAGGATTCATCTCCCAAAAACATCCAACATCTTTTGTCACATTGTTTTGAATTTTCTATTTAAAGGGGTTTTATAAGCCCTTCCGTTACTTTTGTTCACAACTCCTTGTTGGGCCAGATTTGCTTTCTGTTAGCTAAGTCCAACAGCCTTATGAGGGTCTGTAAGCACTCCCTTTAAGTGCACACTAATTGGTATTTGTTAACTTGTGCTTATGATTAGTAAATTTTTTAATTCTTTTGCAAATTACTAGGTGATTCCATCATTATATTCTTCTACCTTATCCTGTACCTGAATTTATATGTTTTGTATTTTTATATTTGTGTATGCAGTGTTCCATTTATCTTATCTAGTTCAGTTTAATATCTTAATTCTTGTGATGTGTTTTGTGTTTTACTGTTGTGCTTGTTTCATGATCCATATTGTAAAATTTCTCATAATACCAGGCCAAAACATTGATAATTTTTATTATGATTTTTTTTTTTAGCAAACTTGAATAAAATCCTATTCTAATAATTTAAATATTGATTCAAATGTGTTTAAAACCTGTGAATGACAAACCATTCTGTTAAAGTGAGAGCATACCCACACCAGCAGACTTAAATATACAATTTTGTTTAGCATGCCACACCTAAGTTTCTTTATTGTTAGAACCTAGTATGTTCTCTTCTATTCCCCATAGTTAATTTATGTTGACTGCCTTGGACTGTAATTGTAAAGTGATTCCTACTTTGTATGACTTTTGTGTCTTCTTCACAGGGACTTTATTAACGACTCACTCCCCAACTCCTGTAGCTCCTCACCCTGTCACAGTGCCCACATATCGGCCCCCAGGCACACCCACTTACAGCTATGTGCCCCCACAGTGGTGAACAAATGACACTGTAAGTACAAATACATTTCACAGTCCAACAAGACACACACTAAGCATGTAAATATATGTCAATTAGACACTTGAAGAGTTTTTTTTCAATAATGGATATTTCCTTTTTTCCCCAGGTCAGAAAATGGTAGATATGCATTCGCACAGCCCAGTATTTTACAGCTACAGTCGGGCTGATGCCACATGTGTTTCCAGCCAGTCGTTCTTCCTTCCAAGCATAATGTGAATCTGAAGTCAGTTGACAGAGGAAAGAAAATTATGGAATGGGAATGAGAACTTTTCCATTCAGACTACACTTGTTAGCATTACTTGTGTTCTTACAGCATATCTCATCTGAAGACTAGCTCTTCATGCAGACTTGTGTTTTGTGGACTGTCTTGCAGTTTTTATAGCATTTAACTCTTAAAGTGGTAAAAAGAGAAGGGAGGTGGGATTAATTTGCATTTGGAACATGTTGAATTGAATGCATGTATATACTGATAATAATGCTAGCTGAATCTACCTGCCCTAATTGATGAAAAATCATCAAAAGTTTAACAAAAGCAAGATCCAAAGGATTAGGGTGATAGCAGTAACTACACATTTCAAATGCAGTGTCTTTACTATTATTTCATAGAACATATAAATTGCATTTTCAATGGAAAGTTTTTTTAATTCTTACATTTCATTTATTATAATTTTATTAGTGTCACTGATGCGTTTCTATCAATATAAGTGTTGCTCTACTGCCACTTTGTATTTGGAGGTGGGGTTGGGTATGTTTGATTTAGTGCCTCAAATACACATGCCATTTCTGTTCGGATTAGATTTTCATTCCTCATGCTCTCGCTACAGATAATTGTTGCACATATTTGCCTGTGTGTGTGTATAGATTGGTTGGTTGAGCTGCTGAACAACCCAATGTATTGGTGCTGAGAGCATGCCAGAACAATTTTTTTTATTATTATTATTGTTTTTTTTTTTTTGTTTTTTTTTTAAGTTTGGACACCTAAACGGTCTCAAAGAATGATCATTGCTAACATGTTTTAAAATGTAAAATTGATTAATGTGGTCAATTTATAGCTCAGACTTATTTGATAACACTACTGAATATATAGTAACTTATGAGTCATTTGGTAAGGAACCTGAAAAGAATCTTCTATTGCTTGTTACCTCAAGGTTGCATCATTACTGACTGAATTACATTGTGTTTTTACTTATTCATATATATATATATATATATATATATATATATATATATATAGCCTATGTCACCTTGGTTAAAGAATGTTTTGTAATGTTTTTTGTGTTTTTGTTTTGTATTTTCAAGAAAGACCAAAAATAAATACAATAATGTACAATGTCTTCTATTCTAATTTGTTTTTAAGAAGGTGAATTTCTTGAGATTATTCAGAAAACTGAACAAATGAAAAGAAACATCCAATAACGATGTTTTATCTATGAATAGCTTTGAAATGACACTCCCCACACGCCCTTTTTTAAGCAGTTGTGACTAACACAATGCCTAGACTATAGAGAGATCTGAATTAGCTATAACAAACAGTAATAAATGACATAGTGTGAAGTATTAGCATATAGAGACAGTAAATAAGTAAATGATATTCATCGTCCCAGACAGCAAGCATATATCGGCCCACTGGCACACCACTGACTGTAGACCACTTCTGGCCCACCATCGGACCACTATTATGTGTACAGGATCTAACTAATTTTAAATCTCTTCAAACATTTAAAATTCACAGAGACGTTTTTCTGGAAAACAAACTAATACAAACATTACCAACAACTGTGAGAAATATGAGTATGCCTGATATAAAATGATTATGCTGAAAATGTTGACACTGCTGGATTTAAATGATTTAGTTACTAATCTAATTTATGAACAATAGAACATAATGAAACATCTGCAAATTAGACTGTGAATGGAAAAGTGCTCAAATGTGGCATTTTGTCTACAATTCTGTTTAATCCGCTATGCAAAACGCCAGTGGACCTACAACTTTGCCCTCAGGGGGAGAGACATTTTGAAATCATAGCCGCCGTAAAGTGGACTGGCATAAATCAAAAGGGCACAGCGTTCTAAAACAGTTGCGTTAACGGTTGGCTCAGTTTTACACCGAAACAAATTCCAAAAATGTAGTACAGTATCTTGCAATCACAGATATTACATAGATTAGTATTACATCAGTCAGAAAGGAAGTATTGGGTGTATTCACGTCCCAGGTCTGAGGTTAATAAATTGAAATTAAAGTGTTTCGTGCGCTAGCTAAATACGTGCCATGTTTATTTTCACGGTCTCCGCATCATAAAGAACCTCGTCTGTGTAACGCCTTGGTCAATCCCCCTTAACAAGTGATACATGGTGCATATTGGAGCAATAGGACATTAAGTAAGTTATTGTGATTTAGACCATTTAATAAAGATACATGTAACACATTTATAACGTTAACACTAGTCCTAGTTCCCCAGTGAATTTACCTCGTATCGTTAACGGATTAGCTAGCTAGCTATGCTAGCTAACTAAATTTACCTTACTGCAGCGTACTGTAAATGGTATTGTTAGGAGAGAAGTCCATATTATTATTATTATTATTATTTGGGTTCAACATGCAGTGCTTGAAACCTTCTTACACTTGTTAGGGTTTATTTTATTTTATTTTATTGTTTTATTTTCTTACATGAAATATTATTTTCATGTATTGTAGCGATTGCTAATCTGTGTATCATTAATTTGTCCCCCATTTTAGTTCTATTAAAATCACCATGAACGCCGATGTTGCCTCACGAGTTCAGAAACCAAGATATTCGACCAGGAATCAAGATTCTACACTTCGACGGGTAAATTACATCCTGTCCAGCTTCGCACATTACAGAAATATCAAATTGTCAGAGAAATACCATCATAAAATTCAAACGTTACAGACTAACTTTACACCTTTTGTAATCCAAGCTTAACTGTGCATTTTTTTTAGTCTAGATATAGAATATATATTATATATTTGAAGTGAAATGTTTAAGACAGTTGTAGACTAAGAATTGTTTGCCATTTTTACCATTATCTGCTATTTTTACCCATATTAGTTACTTTTGGTACTATTATACTGCAGTTTAAAGCGCACAATAAATTTAATGTTTTTTTAGGATGCATCTGGAAATGACAATCACAGAGATGTCCTTAACTCTGAAAATACAGGGGAGAGACTTCCTAAGTTTTCCTACAGGTAACAGTGTTTTTTCATAGTATTCTTGCAGCTAAATTCTCTTAGAAATACACAGTCCCATCATCTGTGTATTTTGTGTTTAAGGAGAAAATGTGATGAACTCCCTTCTGGTGCATCCATGGTCCCTGTGTCTGCAGAAAAGTTTTCAGGTGTACATGCCCCTGCTACAGTACCAGTACCCACCTTCTTTAATGGCAGTGCAAGCCGGCTTCGTAAGAACCAAGCCTTTGACAGACAGACAGACAAGCACACACACAAAATATATTTACTATTAGTAAATATAACACAATATGCATACATACATACATACATTTTCTTTTCCGCTTCTCCATTTCAGGGTCGCGGTGTAACACAATATAAATATACCTAAATGTATTATCTTAAATACACTTATATACCTATCTAAATATACCTACCCATAACAGACATTATTACATTTTAGGAGGAATAAATTAATATGAGGAATAAATACTTCGAATTTATTTGTTTGCCTTAAGTTGCTTTCACCCCAGAGGGTGGCATCCAGATTGGCAGCAGTCAGCAGGGATATCAGACTTTCAGCATGTCCACTTCAGGAGCCCCAAAGGCTGGTCCTGCAATTGTCCAATACACACATAAATCCGGAGATCAGGTTCAGCAGTACTATGTCCCTGCCAACAACGTGATGGTCCAAGGTGTGCATGTGTGTATTTATATATTGTCTGTCTGTCATTCATTGTCTGTAAGTAAAAACATGAACATATCTCCTACAGAGTAGTTTTACCATGTAAAGTGTAACTTAAAATGTCTAAATAGAATATCTTTATGTTCTACAAAATTAAATGTTTTATTTAGTGTTTAGAGTAATTTAATAGCACTATTCAACAGTTATAAGGAATTATAACATTGTTTAAACAGTCATAACCGTATATAAAAAGTTTATATAGTCAGTAACAACATAGGACTTATATTAATAACACTGAGGGAATAAAAATATATCAATGGATATTCACTATTTGAAAATAAATATATATGGATGTTTATAAATCATGTATATTGCATGTCTTAAAATTAGCCATTTTTAGACATTTGTTGGCAAGCTAACAAATGGTAAGCCACAAAGTGAATTTTTATAATAACTACATCACACTATCTTTCTGCTTGAACATCTCTGTGAAGTGCCTTAGAATATGTCATCTGAAAATCTGGCTGCTATATTCTGAAAAGCTGCTTGAGTGATAGAGTAACGAGGACTAAGCACAAATGCATTAAGTTTGAGGAAACAGAAGAAGAAGGACATGGGGATGGCTCTGGTCTCCACCATGCTATTGACATCAGGAGACCAGTGATGTCATAGTGATGTCAATGGCTTTAATTGTAATTGCACACATAGCTAGAGGCAGAGAGAGGAACTCTTAGCTCCACTGCACATGGCTGTGATTGGAGAGGAGATAGAGTCTGGTATGTTTAGTTTTATTCTGATTTATATTAACATGTTACCATTTGTTTTGCTGAGATACCAATGATATATTATCTAACAGATGATTATTCTGCTGTTGACAGCATAACAGAATAACTTAGTGTTTAATGTGGGCACCTTTTATTTCACTGAAGTGCTTTCCTTTAACTTTTAATTGAATTTGTGCATCCTTAAGATGAATAGGTTCTCACCAGGTAAACTTAAAGTACACTAGTGCCATATATATGTTGGTAGATTTGTTATGAATATTAAGTAGAATACTAAATAGATTCAGCATTTGCTTTGAGAGAGAAGTTATAATATATTTATCCTAAAATGGCATAGATATAGCCTCAGATTAAATGCATGGAATATTTTCACAGCAGTGAGTGCTTTCTTGCCTTTTCAGCCCCCCCCCCCCAAAAAAAAAACACACACACACTTCCCCCGATTCACCCCCACCTCTCTCTCTCTTTTTCTTTCTCTCACTTACTCCTCAACGGGTGAATGCTCAGCCCACTCACAGTCTGGCTGACGTCACCATGTTTCCTGGAATTGGAAACCAGCAGGGAAATGTAAATGCTGAACAGCAAATAAGATGTACATTGACGTCAGTCCAGAGTCATGCTGTGATTACAGGCAGTTCCTTTTGCGAGAGCAAGACATTACGAGATTAATCATCTGTTAGATAATATACTGTTGGTATCTCAGCAAAACAGAGGTATCCATAGAGTGAAAATGTCATTATAGAGTGAGGAAAAGCAAAAAAGTATGAGGGAATCTTGAAGGCTTGAAGTGAGTTCTGTTGTTTTTTTCTCTTTGTTGCCTACACTTTTGCTATCCGTGATTTGTATATGAAGTGTTGCATGGGATATAACTGCCTGAGGCTGGTGGAAATAGCTGTTGTTAGTACAGGAAGTTTGGCTTGGCTGTCCTGAGTAAATACCGCAGTGTTTTTACTGGCACATAATCCAACTATCATTACAACCGTATCTGTATATAATCCAGTATTAAATCCTTTTATTCAACTTATTCTGCTACGTCTTTACATGTTAAGTTACTATTCAATGGGAAATCATTAAAAAAGTGCATTTTTCTTTTGATATATCTTGGAACCTGTTGTGGATTGTGTTTTGTGGCAATATTTTCTTTGTATTATTGGTCAGTTATTCTTCTTTAGTTTTACATTCAAGTTTGCTAATTTGTTTAAACATTGTAAAATAAATATATATTTAAATTGCTTTTTGCCACAAACGTTTATGAGGTGATTCCATATGGGACAGTCCCTAAATAGTGACACTATAAATGTGCTTTATGACAAAACTTTTGGACATCATTTTAAATACATCAGCACACATTGATAATATCTAAAAAAAATGCAACACACACCCTTGAATATTAAGAAAAAAAAAAAAAAAATATTTTGAGTATGCAGAAGTCATTAGAAACTCTTAATGAGTGTAACACAGTGCAATGGTTTATTGCAATGTTAAATTGGCCCACTTGATTTTATGTAAATTTAAAGATTTATCTTTATTTAAAAAATAAAAAGTCTTTTTAAGGTTTAAAATTAAGTTGTTTAATTGTGATTGTAACACATTTGATAACTCGTGATCTCAATATGAATGGTTTTGAATACTGGAATAGGCATTGGAAATTATGTTTTGATTATTTGTGTGTGGGTATGTGGGTTTCTCTAGATACTACTGGAGACATGTCAGCATATCAGATCTGTTCACCCACCTCCAGCATATTACAGAGAGTAGTAATGGCTGGATCACCAGTTTCTTTACACAGCCCACAGCAGGTGGCCGAAGAAGTAACACGTAAGAGGGAGGTCCGCCTTATGAAAAACAGGTAGCGTACTCACGTCGTTCACTTAGAATAACAATGGGTTAAAATCATTGTATGCACAATACTGAGTTTGCAGGTCATAACTTCTAACATTGAGCTCATACCTAATCTGTTGCACAATATTTGCATGGTTAGAGCAAAGTGTAAAGCCATTAAAGAATTAAACATTTCAGCATAGATTGTATACTTTCTTCAGCCATACTTGGTCTCATTTTACTTTTAAATTGAAAAAAAATATACAAATATTAATAGAAAAAAATGTATGTCATTTATATAACATAAATTAGCCAAGTTTTTCACAAGAGTTTGGTTGTGTCTGTACGTAGCCCAATGGGATGATAATACAGGCTCAAAAATCCATTAACATTCATTCCATGCTATTCAAGTTGAATACACTCCAAATGCTATGAGTGATACTTAAAAATTGACAATCACAATTGTAATAAAAAAAAAAAAACTTTTTATAAAAGTCAGAAGATTTTTCCTCACTATTTGCTAGCTCTCCAATCTGTTTTTGTGCTGGAAACTGGGCTAATATATTTATGAAGCCCCAGTGTCTGTAAATGAGTAAAAAACTGTATCGGTCCGGCATGTTAGTTTTCTCTCTCTCTCTCTCCCTCTGCTCATGGCAGAGGCATCTGGAGTTTTTTTAGACAACGGAGAGAACTCCAAACATTGAAAAGCATGAACCGAAATGAGGATAATTCTCATGGCTGCTCTATAGGTGGGTAATATTGACGTATTTTTGCTGTTTCAGTTAGATTGCTAACTGCATTACAGAAAGTGCTACACAACTAAGCTGCTTGAGTTACAAATGAGTTTCTGTGGTAATTCAAACAGTGAATAAAAACATACAGACATGTTAAACTTCAGCCACGTATAGACAACAGTCAGGTTTTTCCCCTCAGACACACCATTCCACCTTGAAAGGTGACTAGCTCCTGAATCTACAACTAGAAAGAACTGCATTTACCCATAATTGTAGACATTCAGTTCAAAGCATGTACAGACATTAACTGTCAATAATTTTCACAAATCGATAGTCATTGATTGTTCATGTTCCAGGGCAGTAGATTTGATATCTTTGCAACCAAATCCCACCTATGATAAAGTTCTGGTAACCAGTCTGCAGCATCTTGGAGTGATGCAACAGAACGTTGTCATTTTTTTGCATCATGTGTTTATTATCAGAAAATCTTTTTTTGTCAGAAATGTGAGGTCACACAGTCTGCCTTAGAAGTTGGGCAAGATGTTAGCTATAGCATCTCATGCAGTGTGGCATGCTGTTATGTTGTATAAGACAATTGTTATTACACAGTGCACTGGGAAGTTTAGCCTACAATGGGTCTCAAATTGAGTTGACCAGTCTGTTTTGCACACTTTGACAATTTCACATCTGCTGTAGGTTATGTGCTAATAAATATTTCTGATAGGAAACAGTATTTCAGTGAATACTGAGCAAACATGTTTCCTGAAAAGTTGGGACGTTTGGCAAAATACAGTTAAAACTGGAGTCTGTGATTTGTTCATTTTCTTGAACTTTTATTAACCTGACAAATATACAAAGTAAGGGTTTAAAATTTGATGATTGCAATACCAATATAAGTTGGGACAGGGGCCAGTTATCGTGTTAGAAGTGAGACATTTTACAATATAATGAAAAATATTAACTAATATATTAATTGATGGCAGCAATGCATCACAAAATGTTGGGGTAGGGCCATGTATACCACTGTGCGGCATCCACTTCATTTCCCATCAGTCTGTAAACACAAGAGTGAAGAGATCAATTGCTGGAGTTTTGGGAGAGGAATTTTGTCCCATTCTTGTCTGATATAGAATTCAAGCTGCTCAATGGTCCTGGGTCATCTTTGCCAGATTTTTTAAATCATGATGAGCCAAATGTTTTCTATTGCTGAAATGTCTGGACCATAGATGGCTAGTTCAGCACCCAGACTCTTTTTCTGTGCAGCCATGTTGTTGTAATGGATGCGTAGGAGGCTTACTGAAATGCAAAGCCTTCCCTTAAAGAGATATTGTCTGGATGGGAGATTCTGTTGTCCTAAACCTGCAAATATTGTTCAGCATTTATAGTGCCTTTTCAGATGTGTAAACTGGCTGCGCCATAGGCACTAAATCAACTGCTTACCATCAAAGAGTCAGGCATGTGAACTGTGCAAATAACAAGCTGGGTGGGTCCCTCTCCTCTTGAGTTTGCAGAAGTTTTCAGTTTTGCCTCAGTCCATTTTAAATGAGCTTTGGCTCAAAGAAGACAGTGGCTTCTCTGGATCGAGTTGACATATGGCTTCTTTTTTTGCATGATACATGCTTAACGCACATTTGTGGATATAGCATGGAAAAGCAACACGTAAGCAACACGTAATAGCGTGTTCACACACAATAATTTCTGGAAGTGTTCCTGAGCCCATGCAGTGATTTCTAGTACAGAATTATGCCTGTTTTTAATACAGTTGCCATCTGAGTGCCTTAAGATCACATGCATCCAATATTGGTTTGTCCATTGTGCGGAGTGAGGATTTCTCTGAATCTTTTGATGACTTTATGTACTGTAGATGATGGGATATTCAAAGGTTTTTGGAATTGGTTTGTACTTTTGACCTTTAAATTCATTTTAAGGAGAATTAACAAATCAGAGACTCTTGTTTTTTTTATTGTATTTAACAAAAATCCAAACTGTTCTGGAACCAGGGATCTGTGAAGTTTTCACAGATGCTGCTGATGTATGCTTCACACCGTTATGTCATTCATACTCTATTGTGCACATCTCAGAAAAGCTAGAAGCTAAAATCGTCTACATGTTCTATTATAAGCTCTATAACATATATAGCATGTTATTTCTTTGGGATGAGAAAATTGTTGTCCTATCTTATTTAGTTGTATATTTATCCTTGTAACATTACTTCATTTACATCAATGCTGTGTTTGCCTGCATATTGTCAATAACAGCAACATTTTTTCCCATTAAATTGTGTATTCTAACTCCTTTCTGATTACATGATACTAGGTAGCAGTTATGCTGTTATATTTATGGCTTTACTCAGTGGTGTCCAAATCCTGAACTTTTTTTGTTCAAAATACATTATATACTCATTTATGTCATAAAGTGAAAGAAGCACAACCATCCAAATGCCATTTGTCAACTTACTGTCAAGAACACCTAGATGTACCTAATGCAACCAGCATCAACAATCTGCTGTTTTAAATTGGCAGACCTGGCAGAAATCTTCCACATTTTAAGAATCCAGTTTAAAAAATTCATTTTGAAAGAGCGCTCTTTATGCTGAACGTTTTGTTGTATGAAAGTTGATTAACCCGTAGATTGGATTGTAATGGTTTTAGCCTTCACATTATTGAAGGTCAGCTGCATTAGGCCTATGTGATAATAAGATTTACAGAAAAACTGTAGTGGACCCTGAGAGCTGAGAGAATTGTGCACCCATTGCTTAATAGATAAATGTATATTATTTGCAACATATTAGTCATGCACTTCACATTAAGGCCAACTAGTATTTTCAAACTAAAGTAATCTGGGGCAAAGTTGTAAATTAGTGAAGCATCCATGAGGTTTGCCAGTGTTTAATCCACAATGCTGGTGTTAAATATACACTGAGATTTTTAGCACTAATTGTGATTTGTTTGGGTTAATTGTTGGCTATTATTTGGCTCACTTGATTTATGCGTCTCTAAGTCAATCTGGATTTAATCATGCTCATAGAACCTTTTTGTTATCGCTTCCAGGGAAGCTGCCCGGGAATGTCGTCGGAAGAAGAAAGAGTATGTCAAATGTCTTGAGAATCGTGTCGCTGTGCTTGAAAATCAAAACAAGACTCTCATCGAAGAACTCAGGGCCCTTAAAGACTTGTATTCTCACAAAATTGAATAGTGGAAATGCCATTTGATGCCAGATTTTAAAGAGACTGGGTTGAGGTTTCTGCAAACATCTTGGCATAAGCTCTTTTAACCTAATGTCAAGCCACTGCTTGCAACAGCTGATATTAAAAAAGACCACAGTGGCATTACCCTTATTGTTGAATGTATCGAAGACAACTGTCTGTACACATCTGTTGGTAACATTAGAGAGAGCTGATATCCTGGTGTCATCTGGAGCCAGTGAATGTCGTATTTTGCCTTTTGTCACTTGTGCTTTTCGCAGGGAGGCTGCTAAAGAGTGTCGCCGCAGGAAGAGAGAGTATGTACGCTGCTTAGAGGCCCGCCTTGCCATGTTGGAAGTGCAGAACCAGAAGCTTGTCAGTGAGATAGAAAACCTGAAGCAAACTTGAGAGGAATTCTCGAAAGTCCAGATTTGGTACAGTAGCCCCAATTTCCCCGATTTCTTCCTCTTAACTTTGCGGCCATAATTTCACTTTTGTTCTAATGATTGGGCTAGAGTCTGTTTTATAGCTATCTTTGTGGAAAAACTAAATTGAATGTCTATGCCAACCTAAGCTTTTTGAAGAAAATTTATATGAATTGTTTACAAATTATTAATGTTCTATTCAATATTTAAGAATAAAAAGATTATTTTTAAAGATATTTTATCTAATTGTAGACAATGTGTATAGTCTTGTATTTAAAGTGAACATTGTCAGTAAACATTGAAGTTGTAAAAAGAATGTATAAATGTATTTGTGTAGTGAATTTAACTTTTCAATAAAATATATTTTTGACATTCTGCATGTCTTAACACTCACCCTTGTTTCACATTCACATTGTATCCCTCTTCATGATAAATTTGTGGTTATTATTCTGGTAAACAATATGTTTTTAAGAGTGTAATAATAATTATTTTTCCTTTCTTAAAAACACTGACCAGCTGCATGTAACATTACAATCAAAGTATAATTTGGGTGTGTTCTATTATATTTAGCGTATTATTACATGAAAATTGATTCAGGTGTCCTCTTGTTAACAAGTCTTAATATTTGCTAATACATGTGTGTTATGTCTCATAACAATTGTGATGCATATCATGAAAATGTAAAAGGTAAAAATCAAGATTTATTTTGTTATGAATTGTTGTTTATTACCAATGTTTGGCTTTGCCAACATTGGTACAGCAGCAGGTCGTGTCGCAGTCACACAGCTCCAGGGACCTGGAGGCTATGGGTTCGATTACTGCTCCGGGTGATTGTCTGTGAGGAGTTGGTGTGTTCTCCCTGTGTCCGTGTGGGTTTCCTCCCACAGTCCAAAAACACACGTTGGTAGGTGGATTGGTGACTCAAGTGTCCTTGAGTGAATGTGTGTCTGTGTTGCCTGTGAAGGACTGGTGCCCCCTCCAGGGTGTATTCCCGCCTTGCGCCCAATGATTCCAGGTAGACTCTGGACCCACTGCAACCCTGAACTGGATAAGGGTTACAGATAATGAATGAATGAATCTATATAACCATTGTATATTTTAAACAAAATATTATTGTTCCCAATATTTCCATCTATACCACAACACCCTATGATGTCTGTAAGAAATTTGAAGGTAACACTTATTTATGTCATAACCATGGAAAGGACTGCCAGAAGAACACATGTTAAGTGACATATTAATTTCTGGTATACCTCCTGGTCAAAGAGTAGGTTTATTAAGCATCATTACCATTTATGCTGTTCCAGCAATATTTTACAAAGGTAATTCTCACATGGTTTATATGTATTTAAAGTGAGTCTTATTATAGCTGTTGACTAGCTTTAGCAAATCCATGACCTAGAATGTTTTTTCCTGAAATTTAAAAGTCATTACCAAAACATAATTAACACATAAAAACCAACAACTTACAGATTAGCATGCATAATAATGTAATTTTATAATGAATTTTATATATTCTAAAACTAAATTTCACTGTTTTTTAGTCAAAATGTCCCACAAGACATCTGCAGAGAGGTCCAGTGAAATACCAAGTATAACTTGATAGAGGAAAAAAAAGAGATACAAAAGAAGAAAAGAGACAGGAAAACTTAGAGCAATATCACCACTTTCAAATCGAGAGCAAAGACAGAACACAGAAAATGGAAAGTTAATCAAATAAAAGAGCCAGTGAGAGGATAAGACAGGAGGTACTCCGTATGAAACGCCTCAGAGAAGAGGAGACCTAGAAATTAAGGCAAATAGAGCAGAAATCTATTGTGTCCTTTTTGCTGTCCAGAAGAATATAAAAATATACAGAGGGATGCTCTGGGCTTTCCCAGCAACTTACTCAACTGGAGTCTCCCAAGCAGTAAACCAATAAGCAAATGAAACTGCAACCCAGGGACCTAAATAGGACATTGCTTTTCCACATTGGGTGACTCTCAGAACTCTGAAACAAATATCAGTCTGGAGTGAAAAACAAGCAGTTTTATTTCAAAGATTCTAGCTGGGATGGTGAACTAGTATTGTTTTTTAAAGGAAGGGCAACGGCAAATTGAATTCTTTTCCAAGATAATGCACAGAAACAACTGCAAACCAACAGATGACCAAGGGCCCAGTCCATCCAAGGGAGCTGTAAACATGGATGAACAATGCACAAGCAACTTTTACTCAGGTCACCAAAATTACAGAGAACCTAAAAGGACTGAAATAATTCAAGATGTGGATGAAAAGGATTGTACTCTGGCCTATGTGGGCTAATATTCTATGGTATCAACCACATGATTTACTTTGCCTTACCCCACCGCATCAGCCAGTGATGAAGAGGTACATGATGCTGCCAGTGAATGTCTGGGAGAAACGGCGCCCCTCTGTTGATATATGTCAAGGAGGAAGTTCTTAAGTTCACGAGACCCATAATTAAAACAGGTTCATTTGATTACAGTGCACTCATGCACTCTCGCTCCCAATTTTTTTTTATCTCTTCTTAATCTCTCTCTATCTCTCTCCCTCTCTCTCTATCTCTCTCCCTCTCTCTCTCTCTCTCTCTCTCTCTCTCTCTCTCTCTCTCTCTGCACATCCCATCTTCACACATCTCCACATTTTTCGTGCACCTCTTATTCAGATTTTTCTTTTTCAGTGTATTGTTTTGAAAGGTGTCATTTTGTACTGAGCACTGTTTACTTAAAGTGTTATTCCAAGCATGTTTTCTCCCATGATTCTTTATAGCAATGCTGTTTGAATATTTTTTCTGCTGCTTAATGTTGTCATTGTTACATTTGATCTGTACATCCAGTACTGTACATCCAAATCTTACAGAAGCAATGGACTTGTAATGCTTCTGTAAGATTTGGATGTACAGTACTCTGCAGAAGTCTTAGGCACCGAAGATAATTATATATATTTAAACTAATGTCTTCTCAGTAAGCGTGGTACTTGTATAAAGTTATATATAATCACATTAAATACAAAATAATAATAAAAATAATATAAAACAAATAAGAAATATAATATAATTTTTCTATAAAGTAGTAGGTGTGAGTGAGTTTGAAGAACAATGTTTTGTTCAGATTCTCCTTGATTGCATGAATTTGTTAAATCAACAGCACACATTATTTAAAATCATTATTTATTAACCGGTAAAACTAGGTATTAGATGATAACCTCAAATAATACGGACTGCCACAAGGAGAGATTTGGAAAACGTTAAACCAACACATTCACACACAGAATATCACACTTACTGGAATAACGCTATTTGTTTTTATTGTAATGTTGGGAGATGTTTGTTTTTTGTTTGTTTATGGCTTAGCAAATAAACACTTACCGCTCAGATAAATAGCTTTTTAAATCTCATAATCTCTGGTGTCTAAAACTTTTGCACAGTACTGTATATTTCTTCCCTCTTTTGGACTGTTATAATGTGCATTTTTATCATTGATGTCTTCACCAAAACATTATGTCATTAATAGAACACATTGTCATTACCGTCATACTAAATTTATATCAAAAGTTGTTTTAAAATAATTTTATGTAATTATGCTGCTCACTCTCTCTCTCTCTCTCTCTTTCTCTCTCTCTCTCTCTCTGTATATCCTATCTCTCTCTCTCTCTCTCTCTCTTTCTCTCTCTCTCTCTCTCTCTCTCTCTGTATATCCTATCTCTCTCTCTCTCTCTCTCTCTCTCTCTCTCTCTCTGTATATCCTATCTCTCTCTCCATATCTCACTTGAACCTCTTGTTCACATTTGTCTTTTTCAGTGTCATGTTGGAAAGCTATCTAAATTTGCCGAGCGGTGTTTACTCAAAGCATTTTTTCAAAGTATCATGTTATTGTATGTAAAACAATCTTTCATCCATGATTCTTTATGGCTGTGCTATGTTTGGATATATTTGTGCTGATTAAAGTTTTCATTGTTATAGCTGATTCTCTTTAAAACAACTCCTATGCATCTTTAAAATTTGGATGTATTTTCCCCTCTTTTGGACTGTTATAATGTGCATTTCTTTCTTTAATGTCATCACCAAAACATAATGTCATTACCAGTGGCGGATGCTGGTCTTTCAAGGAGGGGAAGCTCAATTTCGGCCTACGTCATAAAATGTGGTTGGTTTATATATAGGTAAATTCTACCCTCCGTTCATTTTCAAGAAAATGATCTGTGCCCCTGTCGTACCAACAAGGCGTCTTTTCCAGGGACTTGACTAGTGTCCTCTCAATGGCCAGCAGAGCTAGGCTGCTTAAACGGCCTTGGCCCATGTGAAGTGTGTCCGCCTGTAAGTGCTTTGTGACGGTGGAGGGGCTCGGCAGCACCCGCTGGACAGAAACTGCGATAGAAGTCAGAAAGAGTGATAGAAGTCAGTCTCCAAACACAAGCAGCTACAAAAAAACCACCAGAAATAGAAGCTCGATTTGTCGCTAGTCGTTTTTAACAAAGAAAATGCCGTTAAGAGTATTACGAAAGTCTGGTTCAACGCAGAACAGAATGAAAAAGTAATGCTCCCTCGGCTCTTTACACCAAAGGGTCGCTGATTCGCTCATTTCGTTGTCAATCAAAAAGAGATGCAGAAGCTGAGCGTCCGATGGGCGGGACAAAGCCCAGCATTTATCCAATCACTCGTCTCGTTTCGCTGCACTTCGCTGCTTCTCCATTGAACTCTGTGGACGCTCAGCGTCCTCACTGTTTAAATCACTGTGAATCTGCGCGAATGATTGAGAGGAAAGCCGCGTCTTTACCAGTGATAAGAAGCTGATTCTGAACAAAAGTTGAGCGCGTTGTAGTGCATATTTATTCAGTGACATGTACACACAACAGTATATATTTGATCACTTATTTTTTTACATTTTAGGGGAAGCTGAGCTTCCCTTGCAGTCTTAGAGCAATCGCCACTGGTCATTACCATAACACCACTGTCATTACCAACATGATCCTTAATTGACTAAATTAATACGAAAATAATGATTTGATGGTGAAAACATGAACATATATATGTGTTGAAGGTTGTAAAAACTCAAATACATTTTATTTTAAAGTTAACAGTGTTTACTACATAAATCTTCTCTCATTTTCACGTTTTTGTAGTTAGGCTGGGAATGATATTTTGATATGCCACTTGGCAAATTATTAAAATAAAATATTTCAACCCTACATACGATCAGGGGTGACAATAATTCTTATTTTAAAGCATGAACACATTATCGTGGCATAATTTAAACTTAATGACTACTAATTTTATTTATCTAAAGATATGACGGTAAAAAGCATCCAAATAAAGAATTACGTGTACTGGGTCATTGTGGGTCTGACCAATGGTCTAGAGATCTGAAGGCGGGGTTAAAGCGAGGGCGGACTAATATTTTCCAGCTGTCAGTGCAGGGAGGGGCAGTATTACGAACAGCAACCGTTCACTTCAGGAAGCCTTAGCACCTAACTGCTGCGGTGGTGTATTTGGGCCAAATTTTGTTTTCTTCATTTTCAGTTTTTAAGCTAAAGAGAGCAGAGGAAAGTAAGTAAACAACAGCTAAATAACATGAGTTAAGCCAGCTTTGCTTGTATTCGTGTGGATTTGCTAACTGTTAGTTCACGTTGTTAAGTTAGCTGTAGTTTATTAACCATATTCGAAATTCTTTCTTCAATAGCACTCGAACGGTGCATGCAAATGGGTAAATACTTGCAAGTGGTTGGTTTTTCAGACCCAAGACAAGTAGCTACAAGCTAGTTTATGTCGGAAATGTCTGCCTTTTGAAAACCACGAAACATTGGTTTCTATGGGCAGCCGCCATCTCTGCTAAAGCTAAGGGACCTTCTACAAACTACGCTTACGCATTAAAAACGCGCTGACGACCAGCGGTGAAAAAGCACTTAGTGCTTTATTGTGTGAAAATCAGGACTTATTAGCCACAAATAATAATATACCTGCTTTATATTTATTGCACTGTAGAGGGGGGGTATTTAACAATAAAATAAATATGTAAAACATTGCAATATATAGCCTTGCTGGTAATTAAAGTTTCCCAGCCCAATAAATAAGAATTATTTAAAAAAAAATTGTTTTCTCAATATTACAAAACAACAACGATAATAATTTATCAAGTGTCACCCACGTGACGTACACTACACCTCTTCCACTGGTTAATTTAACCATTGTTGACCGATGGTGATTGGTTTTTGAGAATACAATGCAATAGATTTTGAACCTTGGTTGATATATATATATATATATATATATATAATTATGTGCTCTGTAAGAACACATTATAAAGATAAATTGTAACTTGTGAATTATTATAGTATAATAAAGTCAAATGTGTCCCTCATAATACTGCTTATTAATACACTACTTCTTAATGATGAAATTGTGTGTTTAAGGCCTATAGGTTCATGAGCAGCTTACATAATTTAAGTAGTGTTTAATGTTTGAAGTTTATATCCATTATAACATTGCACCTTAGTGCTGAAGTTCTGCAGTACAGAAATTTATAAGAGGAAAGATTTGTGTTGGGGACAGCATGGTGGCACAACAGGTAGTGTCTTTCTCACACAGCTCCAGGACCACAGTAAAGTTGGTTTGCAAACAGGCTGGTTTGTGAAACAGTTCTTATTTTGTCTCTCAGTGGCTTGTACTCTGCGAGCAAGGAAAGTGGAAAATAAATGTGTTTTTTTACTTTGGCAGGTGATGTTTATGACAAATGACATCCAAAGTCCGTGAAACGTTTGATTATGCAGTGCTCCATTTGTGAAAGCTTTCACAAACACAGTTTGGTGTATTTTAATGAGTTTTACAATTCTACTCAGGGTTTCATGTGTCATAATACGGTGCTTCAACATTTATGGCAAATATTGAGCATTAATTCTTAACTTTTATAACTGGCCATGCATTGAAATTAAAGCTGACCCAAAAAGGTCATTATTAACAATTATTAATAAAGGGCTGACCTCACAAAGGTCTGTCAGCCCTTTATTAATAATTGTAGCACTAATACTTATGATTGTTGAAAAATTGAAAATTCACATGTTTTAGGCATTATCTGATTTGTGAAAAATTTCACAAGCACAGGTTGGTGTGTTTGAATGATTTTATGGTTTTATTCACAGTTGTATGTATTATAACATGTTTTGGGGCAAATGCAAAAAGCATTTATTCATATTTATTTCATAACTGGCCAGGAATTGAGCTAAAAGTGTCAGGACCGGGTGGACTGATGGAGGCGGACACACTTGCAATAACACAAAAGACTTTTTATTTAAACAATAGATAACAAAACAGAGACAGACCTGGACAACACGACAGGATACTTAGACAAACAAAGACCTAGACAGAGAGACTTGGAAATAATGATCTGGACAGGGAGACTTGGACAGAAAGAGAGAGAACTGGACAGAGAAACCTAGACAGAGAGAGCTAAGGAGACTAACTTGGACAAAGAGAGCTAAACAGAGACTTATACAGAGACCTAGACATGGAGAGACAGATATAGAGAAACCTAAACTGAGTAAAGACACAGACTTAAGACAAGAGAGATACAAAGACTGACTTGAAGGGAATGAGGAACAGACAAGACAGACAGACCAGCGAATGTGGAATGTCCAATAAAGAGGTACAGAGACAAGGGAACTTAAATGCGCATCACAGACAAAGAACACCTGAAACAGAAATAAGAGGACAGGACTACAAAGGATGCACAATGAGAGGGTGGAACTAAGGCAGTACAAGGGTGGAGACAGGAACAATAACAAACAGAGCCATGTGCTAGAGCACATGGCTGGGAAAACAGACATGACAGGACCAAAGTGTGACAAAAAGCAGATACAAATAAATTTTCCTGATTTGTGAATTATTTCACAAATATAATTTGGTCTGTCTACTCATTAATATCTGTGGCATTTTATAAAGATGATTATTTGGAGTGTTATTCACACTAACAATGGAATTGAAAATTCACCTGTTTTAGGAATTATCTGATTTGTGAAAACTTTCGGTTTTTTCTTTCGGTTGGTGTGTGAATGATTTATAAGGTTAATATATTAATTTGGTGTATTTTAATGATACTCTATACATAGTTTTATTCATGTTTTGCTGTGCTTTTACTTTTGTATAGTACTTTTGCTTTTATGGCCAATCAAGGGCATTCATTGATTTAACTCTGAGAATTGACCGTCTAGTGACATTAAAGAAGAGACAATCTCATTTTCCTTATTTGTGAAATAGTTCACAAATATGTTTTGGTCTGTCAGGCCTTTATTAATATTTGTGGCACTAATAAGATGATTATTTGGAGGTTTTGACTGAGAAATGCTATTTATGCTACACAAATGCTACACAAAAGAGTTCAAAATTCTTTGTTTTAGGTAATATTTGATTTGTGAAAACGTTCACAAACACAGGTTGGTGTGTGAATGATTTATAATGGTTAGGTTAATAAAAGGTTAAAATGTAAAAGGTTAATATATTAATAAAGGACAGATAGATGAAAATATACTTGTTTCCCAAATCAGGAAAATTAGTTTGTCTTCTTTTGTCTCAATGTGTGGTCCGTTATCAAAGTTATATGAGTTAATGTGCTATATTTGCCCTAAAACCTTAACTATAGCACATGAAAAAGTGAATACAACTGTATGAATAAAAAAAAGTACAGAAATATGTTTGTGAAAGTTTTCACAAATCTTATAATGCCTAAAACAGGTGAATTTTCAATTCCATTGTTAGTGTGAATAGCATTTCACAGTCAAACAATCCAAATAATCATCTTTTTAAAGTGCCATAAATATTAATAATGAGGAGACAGACAAATTTAAATTTGTGAAATATTTCACAAATCAGGAAAATAAAGTTTGAAATTTCTATTTGTTTTCAGTTTAAATGTAATTTTTGGGTTAACCCCTACAAATATTAACCCCTACAAATACATTTTAGTGTCATGTTTTGTTAATAAAGCTCAGAAAGGCCAAACTAAATCAGAAAAATGAGTCTGTGTGTGCTTTTATCCCAAAAATGGCCAGTTATCTAAGTTATATGAAATAATGCTTTGTATTAGCCCCAAATCCATACCTGTTATATTATTACAAGTGAAAATGTGAATACAAATAAAAACAAAATAAGAAGCATTGTTTGTGAAAGTTTTCACAAATCAGATAATGCCTACAACAAGTGAAATTTCAATCATAATATTAGATTAAATGGCATTTCATAGTCAAGACCTCCAGTTCATCTTGTTAGTACTGAAAGAGATGGAAATGGCTGATATGAAATTCATTTCCATCCACTTTTATCTCAATACATGGTCAGTTATCAATTTTATTAATTAATGCTCCAATTATATTTAATAGAATTATAGCCGATAGAAATCTGAATCTCTAACCACAAACCAACTTTACTGTGGTGCGATACAATATAGCACAGCCTTAGATTACATGTTAAGTGGGTTAGATATTATAAAAGCATAAAATCTTTTTTTTTTTCCCTGTGGCTTGGTGCCGCTCACAGGCATCTATGTACTTTTTTTTCTTTTTTTTGTGCTGTTTTGTGCACTCTCTGAATAATATCTTAGAAACATTTTAACAACTCTTAGAGTTACATTTTGAAGTTGGAAAATGTTCCTAAAAGTCAAATACTGTCTGTTTTTTAAGCATTCATCAATGGCGAAGCAGTGTGTGACCAAGGTGGAGCTGACAGTCTCCTGTGAAAATCTCCTGGACTTGGATTTTGGCTCCAAGTCTGACCCTTTGTGTGCACTTTATATGCATACATCTGGGAGCCAGTGGTTTGAGGTCAGTTCACACACTGGATTAGGTCACACTGAATGCCAAACACCCATAAGTTGCTAAATAATATTTTAAGGGTTCTTTTTATTCTTTTATAGGTTGATCGCACAGAGAGGATTATGAACTCCTTGAATCCTAAATTTGCTAAGAAGTTTGGCGTTGACTATCACTTTGAAGTAGTACAGAAGCTTAGATTCAGCATCTATGATATAGACAACAAAACCATTGACTTGACTGATGATGATTTTCTTGGGGAATTGGAGTGCACTTTGGGTCAGGTGAGAGTTTTCTATTTCCTGTATACATTAATCATATTAAATGTATTGCTTAGCATTCTGTGACATTTCCATTCTGCATTCTTTATTTTGTCAGTAATGTATTTTACACCTCTATTAGAAGTAGAGGAAATACAATTTGCAATGCAAGTCTATATCTGGTTAAATAAAAAACTGGATGTATTGTTCTGCTGTTTCAGTTACTGTCAAATTAAAATTCTGATTAGAATAAAACTAGAGGCAGCATTTTCTAAATATTATAAATGACTATTCATGCTTGTTTCCCTATAGGCCACAGCAAGTACATCTCTCACTTTAAAAGCAATTTGTAGGACTTTGGGAAACTGTTTAATTGTATTCACAAGAAGGTTTAAAACATCTTCTCTTTCACAACACAGATTGTATCCAGTGGAAAGCTGACCAGACCACTTATGAAAAACAAGAAGCCAGCTGGAAAAGGCACCATTACCGTAAATATGTCTTCTTTAAACTGTTCTGAAACAGAAACAGAATTTTAGAACTACATTTAGAAGTATAAGTCATTTTAGGTTTTTTTTTTTTTTTTTTTTTTTTTTTAATAGAATTTTATGACAGTGTTGATCTCTCTCTCTCTCAGATCAGTGCAGAGGAAATCAAGGATAATAGGGTGGTTAATTTTGAAGTTGAAGCCAGGAAACTGGATAACAAGGTAAGATAAATCCTAATACCAATATAGAAACATTAAAGGCCTATTAATACATAAATACTACAATTTTAAACAGTTTCTTTATTAATCTGTTTTTCCAATAGTGTTGGTTATTTATTACTGAAATAAGTAAAATTAAATTAATATCATTATATAGTTATCAAAACATTTTTTGTGGAGTTTTGTTCTGTTTTTTTTAATATGGCTTTATTGCTGAACCTCATTAAATGATTCAGGAATACTTAACCAAATATTGCACTTTTTTTGAACAATAAAGTGTGTGTGCACTTCTGTATGACTACCACATACGTTTGCTTCGTATGAAAAATTAAATTATTGTTCAGACAGGAAAGATAGCTGATTCTCGCATTTGCCAGAATCCCTAGGGAGAGTCTGGTATCATTCTACACTTAACGTGGCCAAGAATTGCCTACTACTGCAGAAAAAGAAATTTGACTGACACACAAAAGGACTAATCACAAGTCTGTTCTTTTGGCATGAGGTGTAGGACGAGGCAGACTTCATGATTCACGTCAGACCAGTAAGAGCCAGTACAAAATGATACGCGGAAGTGTGTATACGTGGAGATCAGTGCACTGAAAGTATCAGACTTTGTCAACTTGTGTGCAGAGCATCTGTGGCTGACTTGTTGCTAAATTTGTTTGTGGACTTACTTGTGAATTTCCTTCAAATCAGTGATCATTCTGGTTTTTGTAAGGGCCCCATTTCCAAAATAAAACTGGTATACTGGGCAAAACGTAAATAAAACAAGATTCAGTGACAGGCAAAACATTTAAAATTTATATTTAATTGAAAATAGTACAAATACAAAAATTTTCGGTATTGAAACACAATGCTTTTTAGATATGAAAAAAATATTTGCTAAGTTTAGATTTTATGCCAGTAACTCATTCCAAAAATGTTGAGACAGGGTAATGTTTACCATTGTGTTGCATCACCTCCTCTTTTTAAAAACAAGTGTTTGGGGAACCAATTGCTATAGTATTGAAAGTAAAGTGCTTTCCTGTTATTGCTTCTTATAAAATTTCAGCTTTAACAGTTTAGGGTATCTGTTATAGTATTTCCCATCTCATAATGCACCAGTTTTTTTCAAAGGGTGGTAGGTCCGGACTAGTTTAGCACCTGGACTCTTTTACACTTACTGTTTTGTTTCCCTGTTACAACATTTTGTTTTATTATGTGCTGCTGGCATCAAATTCAAAATGGACATGAACTTCTCAAAATAAAATTACTCAGTTTCAACATTTGAAATATTGTCTTTGTACTGTTATAAACTAAATATAGGTTTTAAAAAATTATTTGCTTCTTGCATTCTGTTTTTATTTGCACTTTGCTCATCATCCCAACTACTCTGGAAATGGACATGATTCATGATTTGTTTTAAGAAATGGCTAGCAGTCGAAAGTAACATATAAAAGGAAATAAATGTAATGATTGTGACAGCTGACTGCATTGGTTTGTTTCCCCAGAGGTAATTAGCTACAACTTTCAGTTGATGAAAAAATGTTAATGTTGTCTCATTAAAAGCCAATTATGTTGATAATGGTCTGGCTGCAGGACTTCTTTGGAAAATCAGACCCCTATCTGGAGTTTTACCGGCAAACTGAGACAGGATGGCAGCTTGCCCACAGGACAGAGGTACAGTTCAACTAATATTGAATAGCAGACACTATTTAATAATATATACTCATGAAAAAGTTTATGGAAGATATGATATTGAAGAAATGTAACAGAAGATGTTATTGATAGATTTTCTGTTACCTTAGAAATGTTCAGCATGAAAATAACATTTTACTGTTAAAGATTCATCTTCTCAAAACCATTTTTGAGTCACAGAATAAAGAAGTATGCAGAATTTTTCTGCTGAATTAATGACAATTCTTCTATCTCTGTTATCATAAAGGTGGTGAAAAACAACCTTAACCCTTCTTGGAGACCTTTCAGAATTCCTTTGCAGTCTCTCTGTGGAGGAGACATGGAGAAGCCTATTAAGGTAAAATCTCTTTCCCATCCACAATGTTGCAGGGCTTACCTTGTGACTGTGTGCATTACATCAAGCACAATATTTAACATGCTTCACTGGTCTTTTGTGACTGCTCCATGTAAACATTTGTGGACCATTAGTTGCTTTTGAATTCCATCTGGAATTGTTCAGTAGATGCTAATATTTGTTCATTTGTGGCTCAATAGGTTTGTTGTTTTATTTCCAAAAAAATAGAGAATCATGTCATACAGTGGTGATTTAGCTGTTACGTATTACATCTCATTATGTGAATGTTGTTGGGTTTTCTTTCCCATTTGGTGTGTTGTATTGCTCGGTTCTGCAATACAAATTTCTCATTTTAGTGGTTTGGTTCAGTCCTTGTTGCCTTGTGTGTATCACAGATATTTAATTACTTGTTATGCTTGGTGTAGTGGCATTTTTATCAAATTAATATTAACTATATATGTTATATTACCACAAAAACCTCTATGACTTCCTCACTAATGCACTGTGTTGAATGTCTGGTGATAGACGCTGGAGATGGGGGCACTCAACTGGACTCTTGTATTGCGTTGTGCTGGTATGACTTTTTATAAGCAGCGTGTTGACTTTGTAGACATTCTCAGATTAAAAAGGCTTTTCATAGATTGAATCATTGATACTCGTTTGCTGTGAGGTTGTGGTGAGTTTTATGCATGGTATTTTTTATTTTTTTCTCTAGCTCTTAATAAAAGTCTTATGGGACAGTATGATCTGGGTTTTGTAATATTATATATTTGAATCACCTGCAGATAGAATGTTATGACTATGACAACGATGGGTCTCATGATCTTATTGGGATTTTTGAGACTAACATGACACGTCTACAGCAGGCTGCACGTGCCTCTCCGGTAAGAGCACTATGTAAAAATTCCTCTTGAATTTTAGCATTGTTCAGCATAGTTATTCTCTAGGTTTGTATTTGGGTGACATTATTGTTCTATGTCCGACAGGCAGAGTTTGACTGTATAAATGTCAAGAAGAAGCAGAAGAAGAAGAACTATAAGAACTCTGGGGTTGTGAGTGTGAAACTCTGCCAGGTATTGTCTCAATAAAACCTGTTATATCACATTGGTATCAAGTCCTGTCATGTGACATTGGTGTGGTGTCTTAAGTAATTATTACGGCTGTTCTGATTAGACTGGTTATTTTTTTTCTGTCATAGTTGACAAAGAGGGTAAAATTAAATAATGCTGTAGTTTGATTTTTGATTATTTCTCATTGTGCTTATTGAAACAGCATGGCATTTTGTTGAAAGAGCAGATTCTAATCTTCAAATTATTGCTATGTTTGTATTTCTTTATAAAGAGGGCATAATAGGAATAAAGCTGTCATTCATACAATTTTTTAAGTAAAATCATGTGTCATTTTATCACTGCCTAACATTAGAAAAAGAAGAAAGACAGAATGGCATCCTCAGAGAAGTTCATATGGAATGTTAATATCATTTTTGTAGAATTCACAATGTAATTATTTATGTAATTACAGCAAAATCCTTTTGGTTTTAAGGGATAATTACTGTGTTATTTTAATTTGATTTTTATTGTGATTTTAGGTTGTGAAAGAATATACCTTTTTGGATTACATCATGGGTGGTTGCCAGTTAAATTTTACTGTAAGTGAATAGCAGTCATAAATATGTATTTGCATTTTATTAAAATACATTGTTCATTTTGATTGTAAGAATGATATTTTTCTGGCTTTGGCTTTGTTGCTGTAGGTTGGGGTGGACTTCACAGGGTCAAATGGTGACCCAAAATCCCCTGAGTCCTTGCACTTCATCAGTCCTAATGGAGTAAACGAGTACCTTTCAGCCATTTGGTCTGTTGGTTTGGTGGTCCAGGATTATGACAGGTGAAACAGTGAATATGATTTTATGTGAAAATTTTACTATATAGTAAACGTACCCAATAAAGATTTTCTACCAGCTTCCACCAGATATAGTATATGGATCATTCTTGGCTGATTGAAATAGTCAGGGTGCTGTATAATCTTTAAAGAGATCAGTATGATATGAAGGACACAGGCCATTACAGGTTTAATATATCATACAAAGTCTTAAATATAAGACATAACGGGAAGCCATTATAAGCTTAATAATATCATGTATTTTCAGGTGAGCTATTTAAGCTGAAAATTGAATTTGATAATTGAGCAGCCAGTCAGTAATGTTGTAATACATTTTATAATAATGCATGTGAAGTTAATTAACATTATTTACGTATTAAATTAAAATGTATTTATTATACACATGTAAGTCTTATGTAAAAATGGACAGTGGTTCTCAAAAGATAATGTGCAGGCTGTAATTTTTAATAGATTTCATACCTATACATCTAATTACAGAGTTTTTTTTTCATTATGCAAATTTGTTGATGATATATGTCTAATAAAAATATGCTTGTTTCTTGCAGTGACAAACTATTTCCAGCTTTTGGATTTGGGGCTCAGATTCCACCGAATTGGCAGGTAAATTTAAACAATAATTTGTAACTGTACTGGTGGAATTCTTTGTGCAGTGTAGTGAATAGTATTATAATAATATTAACGGGACAACCATAGCCTAAGGGTCAGAACATTTGGGGGGGGTGGGGTGATTGTGTGTTTTATTACAGAAGTACAGAAGGGTTAGGTAAGAGGGGGGGGGAAGTCTCTGTACAATAACAATTAAAGCATGTATGTAGTGTCCTGCAACAGTATGAGTACCATCATGTTTGCTTTACAGGTGTCTCATGAGTTCCCTCTCAACTTCAACCCATCCAATCCATTCTGTGCTGGTAAATAATAGCATCTGAATTAGCTTTTAGAATTGGTGGTGCAGTTGCTGTAGTGGATAATATTAGATAATGGTATTTGGTGTGAATTTTGTTTCTGTAGGAGTGGAGGGACTGGTGCAGGCTTACAGGATGTGCTTGCCCCAGGTCAAGCTTTATGGCCCTACAAATTTTGCTCCCATCATTCGACATGTAAGTCAGTTTGCCCAGCAGGCACTGCAGCAGAACAAAGCCTCTGTGAGTATCTTAATATAATGTGACCATGTTAAAAATACTGCCAAATGTCTTTCTGTTGTGTATATGTGTACTATATGAAAGCTCTGAAATGCACAATGTACAGCATCTTATTACATGGTCTTAGTTCTAACTTCATACATTTCTCTGTGTGACAGCAATACTATGTTTTGCTCATTATCACGGACGGTGTGATAACAGACATGGATCACACTCGTGCTGCCATTGTAGCTGCCTCGCACTTGCCTATGTCCATCATTATTGTGGGTGTGGGCATGGCTGACTTCACTGATATGGAGATCCTGGATGGGGATGATGGGCGTCTAAAGTCTCCATCCGGAGAGCCTGCTGTGCGGGATATAGTGCAGTTTGTGCCTTACAGAAAGTTTCAGAATGTAAGTAGTCACTCACACCACAACTCTGTCATATTGGGAAATATATTACCCTATATTTCCATCTCTTTGTGCTTCTTAATATTAACTTGGGATGCACAGATTTTGAATTTTTTGGGCTGATACGAAAACCGGTAATTAGCACTTAGGAGTAGCTGATACTGATATTAATAACCTATAATTTATCTTTTTGTAATTAAAGCAAATTCACATTGGATTAAAGCAAAATAACTTCTTTTTACCATAGGAATGTCATAGGACAAACCATTTCTGTGCATTTTAATTCTATCTTTTCAGTATATTAGTTTTAGTTCATTTATATTTTTTTTAAAGATTTACTGCTGGTTCCAAATAATTGGTTTCTAGAGGGGCGCTAATTAGTGCAGCACGGGATTTGTTTTGGAGAACGTGGGAGAAAGCGGCATAATGCGGCTCTGAGCAAATGAGGGAGAGAAGGTGTTTGAGTGGGTGTTTGTAATCATTTCAGTAATAAATTCAGATGCTTTCTGACTCTTTATTTTCAAGTGCTTTGTATAAGAAATACTCCTGCACTGTGGCGGTATCTTTGTCATTTTAATGTGGTGTGTATGTGCATTTACTGAGCGTGGTTGATATTTTAAATTAGTTTTCACCACAGATTTAATCGCAGAAACTGAAAACCGTCCACACGACAGACATAGTTGTGTATTTACAGGCGTCAGTGCATATGCACATGCACAAAAAAGGGGCCAAGTTTTTGGTTGTTTTTGGTAGTTTTTGTCGGCTAAAAGTCCAATATCAGACAGATAACAATAACTAAAAAAAAACACATTTCGGCAAATAATTTTTTTTTAATTGATTCAATTGATTTGAATTGGCCCACAGCATCACTTTTAAGAATACATCATTAGTGGCCCGCTGGCGCTTGGCAGTTTTTCCTTTCACTTGACAGTGGCAGCAGTGCGCTAATGTATAGGATATTGCACCACTGTTAATAAACTAAGTTGAAATTAAAGGACGTTCATTTCTTTGGGCCAGCAAAGTAATTCACAGAACACAGAACATTTGGTGATGGCTGCAGCTGAAAAAAAAAAAAAAAAAACACAAATTGACAGTGAGAACCGGCGATTTCAAGAGAGGGAAGTACTTGCAGTAAAATGTTGGATTTTACACTCTTTTATATGGAAGCGTATTGCTGCCACACACAATATAAAAAAGATTTGTCAGTATGTAGTTATTATGAGAAGTATCTCTTTATTATGAGATATGTCTGTCTCCATTCTGTCGACAATGCCAATATTGTTCCCGACATGAGCCATTGAGCCATGGTTTCACTGGTCATGCCACGGTAATCCCTTGGTGTAAGTTTGTCTAGTTTGACGTCCATGTTATGTTTTATGTGTTTGGGCTTATTTTCCTGGAAAGTGGCCTAATCACTGCACTTCTTTTACACACTTATAACTAAGCAATGGCTCTTTTGAGCGCTGTGAGCACCAGCTCCATGTGCCGAGTTGGTTTCGCCACTAAAGCTAAAGAGAAGAAGTTTTGTCTAATTTTAAAAAGCCTAAAAACATTTAGAGCTTTTTTGAGCGCCAAGGAGTGCTCACAGCACTCAAATGAGCCGCTGCTTAGTTATCAGTGTGAGACTGTACATTTTACCTTTGGCTGTGCGGTCATTATAAATTTCCTTTAAAATATTTAATGGTCTTTTTTATTTTTGCATGCTATCTTTGGTATTTTTTTCCATCCCAGTTCTGCAGGGCATTAGCAGCCATCTTTTTATCTATCCCTTTCTGTCCATCTCATTTCAGGCCTCAAGGGAAGCACTTGCCCAGTGTGTACTAGCAGAGTTGCCAGAGCAAGTTGTGTCATACTTCCGATTTAAAAAACTGCAGCCTCCCAATGATCCAAACCCTTCATAGAAATGTAGGGCAACACAAAGCTCTTTATTTAACTCCACTTCCTGCTGCCTTCACCCTTTTTATTTGCATACGTCTGTCTCTATGTACATTGCATATTCTAAGGTACAAAAAGCTTATAAAATATAAGATGTGTAAAACAAAAAAATTAAAATCAAGAAATTATATACATTTTCTTTGTCAAGGTTTTATTTTCTTTTTTTTTTTTACAGATAACAGATTTTTAATGTTGTCTCTCAATGTCTTTAGGCTCCCTCGGAAGTCCTGGCCCAGAGTGTTTTGGCAGAGGTCCCTGGTCAGGTCACCACTTTTTTTAACATGATGAAGCTCAGCCCTCTCAACTCCACCATCCCTGTGGCTGCTCCTGATGGAAGTAAATAGTGATTTCACAGTGCAATAAGAGTGTCCTCAGCTCTAGTGCCTTGTTAAAAAGTTCCTTTGCTGTGGGTTCTCCCTGAAGTGGTATCTCTGCTCTCTACTTGGGGTTTTAAAGATGGCAACAGATTATATTATAAAAAGTGGTACTGGTTTAAAAAACAGTAAAATGTAAACCAGTTGTCACACAAAAATTTGTCACACTCAACACACAACAATAGTGAAGGGGTTTGAGAACTGCTGCTCTATAGACCAAGTACAAATGAATGCACAAGAATCAGAAAAGGACAGTCTTGCTAGTGATGAGTAAATGGAACTAGGAGAGTAATACAGTTATAATTGCATTAAGTGCATGTTTACATATATTCATTCAAATGTGTGTATATATACATATATCATATGTACTCTTGCCAATTTCATGCTTTGTTTTTGTCTGTTTATGTTTACATGTTTTATTTTATAATTTTAGGAATTATTTTAATATGAGGAGTGAAATTATCTATATTTTTTTGATGACAATGCAAGTGCTATAAACTAAACATTTTTTACTCATTAAGAATATTTTCTTAGCTGAATTGGTTCCACTTGGTAGTAGGAGTGAGTTGTCTGCAATATCTGTCAGTTAATTGCCAATTGTATCATTATCAAAGCCTGTACTGAAGTGTCATATTTAAACGGGTTGAAATCAACTGTTAAACTATGTTAATTGCATGTAGCACAACATGTCCTAAAATGCAGAATATGCTTCCATTTGTGGCATGTTACTTGCACTGCTTTGACTATAAAGATCTTTTGACAGCCTTCTAATATCTACATCAGTATACAAAAATTACTCCACATCTCAGGACTCCTGAGAATATATATATTTTTTTTCTATACATTGTAATTGCAATTATGCACAGGATAAAATGTTAAATATCTTAGGCCATATACATATTTGCCATATTTATATACTATGCATTATATTTCAAACATTTTATGAGTTTTTAACACCACCACAATTGTCTAATACTGAACTGTCAATTACTTACATATTAATTAGTTTTTTATAAAATAATTCTGAACTTTATATTATTGAAAACTGAAATGACTGGACTTTTTTTTTTTTTTTTTTTGAAAATTAACTTGTTGAAATGTTGCCATATGTATATGTGATTCCAAAAAAAATGTTGTAGACTGCATATCATTGTGTTAAATACCTGGTAATAAGTCACATTGATTGGGTTTATTACAGTCGTATTGATGTGTGCACACTGTAAATGTAGGCTTTAACAACTGTTTATTGAGCATCTTGTGATTTTACTTATACAGATCTGGGGTATTATTGTGTTTTTGCTAGACATGTTAGGTGCAATTGCTTTAGTAATTCATATACTAATACATGTACTTGTCATATCAGAATAAATTAAGTGAAAAGATGCCAAATGTGGGACTTTTACTTACAAAAATGATTTTGAGTTTACATTCAGATTTAAAGATGTGATAATTATATGAATGATTTATAGTGAAGGATATTTTGTATACTTTCAACCCCTCAACATCTGTTTTGATATTGAAAGCACCATGGGGATGACTTAATTTTTGTGATTAGTGTCAATCATTCATTCATTATCTGTAACCGCTTATCCAATTCAGGGTCGCGTTGGGCCCAGAGCCTACCTGGAATCATTGGGCGCAAGGCGGGAATACACCCTGGAGGGGGCGCCAGTTCTTCACAGGGCAACACACACACACACACACACGTTATGTCAATCATTTAGTATTTTGCTAATTGGCCATTAACTGTGATACTTAGCTGATTTGTAAGGCAAATAAAGACAAAAATGTACTCAACTTTCATTCATACAATTTATAAAAAAAAAAAACAACACAAATTTTGAAGTGAATGATTTTTACAGTTTTACAATAATATTTACAAGCCCATCCACATACATGACAAGGTCAAAATTGTATTAGGTCTGGTTTTCCCATCAGAAAGTGGTTTAACAGAAGTTAAGCCTGTTTTGATTTGAGCTCATTTCTTCTCTGAAGCCTAAAAGGAAACAGAAGATTTATGAGTGTATTAACCTTACAATCAGTGGGACTTGTGTAGATCAGGAAACATGAATTTAGCTTGCTTTTCTTAATTTATTATGCTTCCCAAACTTAAAAGATACAACACTGATACTGTCTTTATCATCTAAGAATGATTGTTGTACTGTGTTTGGAATGATGTAGGACATAAAATGCATAAATAAATAAAGATAAATAAAACAAACAGTACACTTTAGCAACTTGACAGTTTTTCTCTGCAATATGTTCACATTACAGCCCTTTAATACCTTCAGTTTGTCCAGTAAACCTCCTTTTCCAAAACCTCCAAAGGCACGAAGTAATTTGGGAGTCGGTGGTTTATTTCCAAATAATGCCAGCCCTTTCTTCTTTTCTTCATCTGTTTTGGCTACCACTGGTCCTTTGGCCTTCATTAGTTTCCTGCGGTGATAGATGTCTCGGTTTGACAACTGAATCTATTCAGTTTAATACAAATCTGTTTTGAGTCTTGTTCTCTTTAGATGTCAAATGAAGAGAATACATTCCACAAGATTTTGAATTAACTCACCTTCCCTTTCTGGCCAGAACTTTCTGCGACTCTGGATAGTGAACCAGAATGTCATTAAGGTCTTTCTTATCTAGCACAAAGAGGTTAGCGAATCCATGTGCTGCCACGTTAGCTGTCCTTCTGTTTCCTCCATCTTTTGCTGACTGCAAGAGACTGATCCAGAAATTGTTTACCAGTGGACTGCATGGGTCTATATTTCACATTGTCACATTTACTGTACAGGAGCCATCAAGAACATTTCTTGGGGGCTAGCTCTCTCTGAACCCTTAATGCTGGCATGGCATTTTGAAAATAAAACCTAAATAAGACTAACAGAGCTGTGAATCATACTGAAGTCTCTCAAAAAGGTGTGGTACCTTACAGACCAAAACTTGAGGTTGAATGATAATCAGATGCAGAACAAATGGTTTAAAACAGGTAAGACTAGTATAACTTGTATGGTTGGTATAATGTGACAGAATAATTACATCGCTTTTCCTTTTGGTGGGGCATTGCATAAACTCAGTAACAAACAAACTGCCTGTGTTTATTACATTAAATAATACATTTTCTCTCTGTACCTGATCTCTCCAAACACACAGCCTGCTTTTAGTGTGACAAACACAATCTTGTTGTCTGGTCCACCAATCACCTGCACCTCTCCAGCCTTGATGATGTACATCTCTCTTCCAATGTCTCCCTGTGTAAAGTTAGGGTTTATGCTTAAAAAGATGAGTTCATGTGACAGTAATGGTCACCATTTAATGAAGTTTGCTAAACTGACATATTTCAATGCAAACCTCAGCATGTGTTCTTGTGTGGATCTCTCACCTTCTTACACACAAAATCTCCAGGCAGATATACAATGGACTTTAGTCTCAGCAACATGTCCACAAGCATCTGGTTATCACATCCCTACGAATAGACATTTCAGTTGGGATTAATTGCTATTGTCTCTTTCCATTTCAAAAGCTATACTACCTGGCTACCATATTTTTAAAAATACCCTGCACACTGACACCAATCAATAAATAATTTGTTAATTCATTCATTATGCCATGTTGCCTTCGCAGGGCAACATACACTCACATTTTTGATGATTTTACATATCCAATCAACCGAACAACGTGTATTTTTGGACCATGGGGTGGTTCGAAACACCTGGAGGACATGCACACGGACACACCCAACTCCTCACAGACGTTAACCCTGAATAGGGCTCAAACCCGCAACCCCAGGACCCTGGAGCACTGCAACAACATTTGTTGCGCCATGTGCCACCCATCAATAAATCAATGTTCTGATAATAAAAAGAAAATGCTCTTTGTGGGACCAGCAGTAGTGCAAAAACTGAATAAAATGATTACATGGCCTACATGCCTCTCTACTTGTTGAATCTTATTACTTGAATATTTTGCTTGTGTCCTTACCTTAAACAGATCAATTTTCTGGAAAATGGCAAGGTTGATGTCCACGGCAATTGCTGTTCTCATCACTAGAGGCATTTTGTCCAGCAGCTCTGATTCGTCTTAAAATTGATAAGAATAAAAACAACTTTTACTTTAAGGTTGTAAATTTCATATAAACTTATGTATCAAATGAAGCTATAGTATGAATGTGTATATTTTTAAAAAATAAACATTCCTTTTCAAAGCAGTCCAGCTGTCAGCACATTTCAGCCAGAGCGGTTGAGGCTACTGTGATGAATTAGACTCGTTATTACCCATGTTTCTTACATCATCTTTAGACACATATTTTTTTACATTAATCTTTGATATTAGGTTGCAGAACTGAAGTACTTAATATGCACATATATTAAATAATAATAAAAAAAACATCTAAAAAGGGGGTGCCCAGAAGTTTCGTCTTGGGGGTTAAAATACATTACTAAAAAATGTATTTTTTTAAAGTATTAAAAAATGATTTCAAATAGTTTTTTTTAAATGTTGAGAATAAATACTAAAATTTATAATTAAAAAAACAAGGAATTGAATTGAATAAGTTATACGTAGAGTTCAGAATAAGTGTTCTGAGCAAAGTAATAAGAAATGGTGATATTTTCTATGCTACTGATAACACAACAGATTTTAACAGAGTTTAATGCTTTAAGAACATTCCACTGAAATTTGACCTAAGCTGGTTGTAATGCATGCTAATCTAAACTAACTGCTCCATTTCTGATCAGCTATTCCCACCAGCTTTCTTGAAGAAATATTTCATTTTGCCACCAAAATTTAGCAATTTAGATTAGGTATTATTATTATATTTAATTTATTATTATTTGATGTGCCATGAGTGGAACTCAGATGAGATGAAGAATCAAACTTCTTTATTGCCCAATTTATTGCACAATTAAGTGAGTCTCCTACAATTGGGATGGCTATGTTTAAAATGAATTTAGTACAGAATCTCTGATAACCCCAAGCCAGCATGAAAAAAAGCCATTTTTGCTGGTTTCTCTTTCATCTCCTTTCTCGTTTTCATCATATTTTACCAATACCCTTATTTCTCAGTGCTCACTGTATTTGTGTTGCTCTGTTTAACCTGACATTTCAAAAGGTAGAATGCAGCACAAAATCACATAACATATTATCCCATGTTTTCAGATTTCCACAGACAAAAAAAAGTTATTTAACAGTTTGTGGTTTGGTATGGGGTACAGTTCCCTACATAAAATTTCGGAAAAAGTGATTTTTATTTTTTCAAACTATGTGCCCTTTAAACTATATCTTACCCAGCATGCCCTGTGAGTCCCAGGTGTAGTTGTACCAGGTGCGCACTCTATTCTGTACTATTCTGGGGATAGTGTATCTGTTCATGTAGGACACACAAGCGTCCATAGAAGCTCGGAAATAGGTCTGTCCTGCAGTGGCTGCTCCAATGACATCTCTCATCTGTGTTTGAAATATAGTTCAATAAGATAATGTTAGATACTTAGCATGAATCCTGCAACTGTACTCTTTGAGCAAATTTCTTTTCTCATGTACCTGTCCAATCAAACTGGAGAAGACAAAAACCCCTGTGAAGAAATTTACCATCTGAAACACAATCTCAAACAGCGTATGTGGCTCAGGTAGGCCTCCGATGGTGATCAGTGATCGAGTGGCAAAATAATAACATCTTAAATATCTGTGGAGAAAGATACCATAGAGAAGATTGTACCTGTCATTGAACTAATAATGCTTAAAAAGGGACAAAAGAGCTCCTACGCAGATCCCTTGCCATCGTATGTCCATCTGGTACTTCCAAGTCCCTCATAAGCCGATGCTACGTAGTACAAGCAAGAGTTGAGGTGCAGGCAATACAGGAGGTAGCCAGTTGTGCGGGCCACTCTAGAAGACAAAAACTAATTAGAATACAATTCAATGAATTAAACAGTAAAATGCACATAATCCAGTCCTCAGAGAAATGTGTTGAATGTAGAGAAAGCTCTTGAAAAAGAACATTATATGTTCAAAGATTTGTAGACACCTGGTGAATTCAGTTACTACAAATTTGCTACGGCCACCATGCTCAAGAACAGGTATCAACCAAAGGGGTATAAAATCAGCCAGAATTGGGCTCTGTACCACTGGAACTATATTCTCTGAAGCAGAGGTTCCCCGACTTTCGCAAGTGGTGGCCCACTTACCGTACCTCAATGCATTCTACGGTGCACATTAAATGTAATCAGCCATTTAACATCTAAACAAATACAGCACAAGTAATGCAACCTTTTTAGGCTTAGATGCACGCTCACTGTTTTCAGTCTCCACACGGACACTTCACCTGTAGGTCTTCCCCCCTCAGGATTTTTCAGTGCAAAGAAAGTTTTTAACCATTTATGTATGGTGGCTAAAGCTCTCACAATAAGATAACATTACTAGCTTTGTCAGCCACGTGTGTACACAGCCAGACCATTGAAGGAGATATGTTTCATTTTTGCAAATTTACATAATGTGTCTCATCCTGTCATATATTGGTTGAGGTATGTTGGAAGGATTTTTACTTTGCAAATATAAAAATATAAAAATTATTGGCCAAAGGCCTCCTTGCACTGCTAATGAGGCTCATGGGGGGTGTGGCTCACAGGTTGGAGAGCTCTATTCGATACCTCTGGGATGGGTTGAAGTGGGATTGTGATCCAGAACAAATCATGTAACATACATACCTAGTATTGCTTAAGTGTGATTGGACAATATGGCCAAAATTTATATTACAATATATATCTAAATTTTACTCTACACTATATAATTCTGATATCGATACGAATTATACAAAAATCAAGAACAAACAAAAACTGCCAAAACCATAAGATCACCATCAAACACACACCGTTTTGCTTTGTCAATTTACTTTTAAATAAATAAAAAATTGAGTATAATAAACTAAACTGACAGCAGCGCCCTGTAATGAACGTCATTTAGTGTCAGATGCAAGATATAACATATCTTGCATCAATATCATATAAATATTTTTTTAAATATTAAAAATGAGTTTAAAAAAAATCATATAATTGATTTTGAAACATGTTATAATACTATATATATATATATATATATTGATATTGAATTACTGTCCAGCACTACTGGATGCATACAGATCCTCATAGAAATGTTCAAATATTTAGTTCAGGGCCTCCCAGAGCAGTAGAAACTTAGTAAAGCAAAGAAGAATCAAATGTCTTCTTAATATTCTTGACAGTAAAATAAATGTTAAATGAGCAGATTCCCACACTGGGGTGACAAAAAATGTTGTTTTTTTTACCTCCAAATGTATGCCTTTGCCATAATATTCTCAAGTCGATCGCTGAACTCAAAGAAGGACTGTAGCTGAAAAGCAAAAATATATGGTGCAGATTTCAGTAATGTGAATGATGCAAAACAGCACAAACCCAAAAACATTGTTTCTTAATGTTGTGCCCACCCTCATGAACCTGTTTAGTCGGTACACTGATGAAAATCCAAACTGAAGAGAGAGCAAATCGAATGGAATGATGCTTATCATGTCTGACTATCAGAAGAAAGAGGAAGGTCAAGAGAACAGTATGTCAAATTATCTGTCAAATTACCAAAACATATGCATGCATATTTTCAGCTTTGTTTCTATGGCAAATCCAATTAAAAAAAAAAAAAAAACATTAGTGCTTTACTCACTTGGAATCTTGCAGACTGTCTATACTTCTGCTTTGCCATTGCTCTGTCTTTCTGGAAGATTTGCAAACATTATCAAATAATAAAAATTAGCCAAGAAAATGGCTCTCCTCCAAAACATAAATGGTACATTGCCCACCATATAATCAAGCAAAGAAATTTTCAAGGCGACTTACAATAATGTCCCCTCCTTTGACAAACTGTAGTCGTGGCTGGAAGATCACAATGTCAATGACATTTACTATGTCGGCAAGGACATCAAAAAATATCCAGAAAGGAATAGAATCTTCTGTGTGATATGGAAAACACATGCGGGCTGTCGCCAACCATATGTTATAGTTGAAAGCCACTGTGACAACACACAACCACTTGATGTAGCGCCGATCTGTTGTGAAAGACAGAAATAAAACCCAATACAAAATTAATAGCTTTCAGGTATGCTTTCATCTTTAAAAGAACATCTGGTTCACAATGGTATACCCCAATTATCTTCAGCTCTTACCTGTAAAGGGATCAATAGTCGACCCTAGATAGCTGTCCATTTTGTCCTCTATAGGTTTTAGTAGGATGTCTATACAGTTGCACTGAATTTTGGGACATATTCTTTGTGCAGCTTCTGCTGCTGCCTTGGCCTGCTCATCCTTAAGTTTCTCCTCTTTCTCTTTCTCTTCCTTTTCTTTTTTCACTGCAGCTCTTTTGGCATCATCCTCTTTTTTCTTCCTCTCTGCCTCCTCCATTTTTATTCTGTCTTGTTCGAGTTTCTTTTCCCAGTCTTCCTTTCGATACACAGGAGCTTGGATTAAACAGAAAATTTAGATCAGATTCAAAACATCTCTATACCACTGAAACATGTGAGTCTAACCTTAGTGTGATAACTCAAATATTTTGGGCTCTTGTGCAAAACTGCTTTTAAATATTATAAAAACAGACATGGTTCTTTTCTGTCATCATATCTGGTCACTCCATTTACTGGCATCTAACCTTAAAGGATATTTATGATGACATTTTTGAACCGAAATGTTGGTTGTCTGAAAAGCTATAGGACTAAGCAAGCTAATTACATATATTAAATAGATCACATAGATTCAAGGGATCATACCCTAGCATCCAGTTAAATTAGTAGTTTTTTGGATGATTTTATTATTTTTGCATTAAATTATATAATATAATTATTTATTATTTTTCATAAATTATTTGAATATTTATTTAGATTTAAACTTCATTCTTTGTGTACTAGAGTTGCTGGGTTTGAAAATGATATGGCAGTCAGAAAAATGCCAAGATCTGTCATGAGTTGTGTAAGAACAGACATGAGTAGCATTAAAACAAGCACTGTCAGCAGCTGTGTAGCCTACGCAATCATAGCAAACAGCATTACCAAAAGACCAACTGTGTAATCAGGTAATCATTTCAAATCTATCAGGTGACCTGTGGTGCTGACTTTTGACCTCTGTTACTATTACTTAACATAAGAGTAGTACAGCTCTATCAAACATTAAGAAATCATTTAAGTTTACTTATCTATTATGTCTAGTTTTATACTGGATCACTTTAAATGATCAGAGATCAGAAATTATCTGCCTATATCCTTCATCTTATGAATAACCAAGCAATAACACTCAATTGACATTTAACAAAATTAAAATGCAGCATTCTTCTCTTGTGATATCCACACATTAATTAGTTTGGATTTTTGATGTTAGATATATATGTGTTGTATTGCTTAGACTCACTGACTGGAGGGCTGCGTTCCGGTGAGGAGGCATAGGGGTCTATTACTTTCTCTTTGTATGTTTGTGTTCTTTCTCTTAACTTCTTGATTAAGTCTCTCAGATGGTCATCACTATATCTGTTGATAATAACTGGTGGAGGAGCGGGTGGAGCCTCCTCTCTGGAAATTAGAGACAACATAATACATTTGTACCCCAGTTTTATGCTATAAAACTGAATTTTATGCTGAAAAGAATTTAAGGTAATGGTCATCTTTAACCTGACTTCATTGAATATCTGTAGGTAGAGATGGACAGATGTATTCTGCATGGAAGGGTAGCTCAAAACTCCAAAAACAAGAAGAGAAAAAACCTACTTGGCTAAAAAAGTGTTGGTCACGGTTACAGTGGTATATACCAAACGTAGTGTTACTAATACCTCTATAGATATAATCATGAAATCACCACAATAAGAGGGTGTTCACTGTGCTTTTTTACTTAAAAGGACAAATATTGGTTTAATAGATAAACATTCTGGATTTGTCAAACATACTCCAAATAAAATTTTAATTAATGGCATTTTTCTCAAAATCAAATAAAGGAAATTTACGGAATCACCCTGCTATTTGCATGTCTTGGCTCAAGAGTAAACATGGAAATTAGTTAGCAGTTAAAAGAGAGTGCTTACAGACCTCAACGAGCTGTTGGGCTTGGACAATTAAGACAAAGCATGGCTCCAGCAAGAGAGCTGTCAGTTGAAGGATTTGAAAGGATTATAAAAAAAATCTTCAAGAAGGAATGTGCTAGTAATGCCATTTTATAAGTAAATGCCATATAAAATGTGAAGTTCATAAAAGATTTTGAAGTGTCAGGAAAGAACACTCTAAGTAATATTCTTTAAAAACAGGAAATAAGCAACAAAACTAATTAAAAACAAATAGATGGAAACAGCATTTAACAACAGAGCAAAGAGTATTAAGCTTTTCTTTAGAAAAGGCTTATTTATTCAATGACATGCCCAGCAGATTATCCAGACTAGAATATTTACAGAAATGAGAAAAAAGGCCTAAAAATACCACAATGGCCCATGACCAGGTTCCATAACCTGCAAAGCTGATTCTTTTTTAAAATGTAATTCAAGAAAGCTGAAACTAGCATGTACAAGATTGTTCTTAGTTAAGTCCATGTCTCAAATAATTTGAAAACTGCATAACACAAGATACAGCATTTTGTTCCTACACTGACTTATTACTTCTGAGACAATTCTAGGCACCCTATATCTACAAATGTATACTTGTCTAATGATGGTATAAGCTAACACATCTTGAAAATGTATCACTATTACAAAATAACATAAAAGCACCCTTAGAAAAATAAACCAACCCTTTTTTTACTGTAAACCCATGACCTTCTTAAGACACAAATCCTTTAATCTTCTTTCATCTGCATTTGGAGACACACACTACAAAAAGGGACATCACAGCAGTGACTCAGTATTTTATATGTTTTCAGAAGGAACCAGGAGAGTACCAACATTTTATTGCAAATTGGATGTTAGCTTAGATTTTAATGGTGTGAACATGCCTACATTGTGCCCAAAGGTTAAGAATTTGTAGTAAAAATTACTGTTTGCTGTGTGCAATATTGGTCCCTATAGGCCCCCTTCATGAAGAAAAATCATTGTCAATTTTGTAGATATATATCTAATGGTGCCAAAACATTTAGCATACACACCTAGCACAGCTTAGCATTTTAAAGGCAATCCCCAAAACACAAAGTGTGCCACAACCATACTTAGAATACTTAGTACTCAACTTAACATAGACTTGAGCCTTAGCCAAAGTCGTCTTACACTGTCTGAACAGATTTATATAGAAGGAAGCTGAACTCTTACCCCTCAGGAGCACCCTGGGTATTGTTAGCACTATCCACTAGCATAGCCTCAGATTTAGGGGCCTCACAGGCAGGGGCAGGATTTTGGGCTGGAGCAGGGACTGGATCTGTAAGGATTATAAGAAGGTATCAATAAAATTCTATATTTTACCATTTAAATACATGCTAGGTTATTCAGGTTAGAAACATGCAAAGTCTTCTGCTAAAATGTTATTATACACTAATATCGGCAAATTATTTAATATACAAAGCCTGTGTTTAACAGAAGTCAGTAGATTAGCCTCCATGTCTCAGTTAATGTATTGTTCCTTTGCTAAAGTAGCTTTTCCCAAAAAACACTGTGAATAAAACTACAGAAGTAGTAAAAAGCACTCAATTACATTCAACATATAATAATTAATGATCCAACACCTACTGCATACCAATTGTTTATCTTAAATAAAACAATAAAAAGAACTCCAAAAAGAAAAGAAAAACATTTTGTGATCAAGCACTATTAATCAGTACAACAAAACATAATTAAATGCAAAAAGTATTAGTAACTAAATATAATGATTAAAATGTATGCATGTGAGCAGATTTCTCACTTATATGTTGAATATATTCAGGAAATATATACAGGAAAGTATTAACTCAAAACAGTTAACAGGAACTAATTACTACCCAACTCTGGTCTTTAATTAAACAGATTTTACTCAAATAATGATTCTGAGTAAAAGTTTAAGATCTATCATTCATTATATTGTCATTTCAATTTCATCATAATTGCTTCAAATCTGAGAAGAATGCGAAAAGCTAATAACAAAGCCAGAGAAACTCCTTAAAAATGTATTATTACATAGCACTAAAGCATAGCCATTCATCCACTTAGATATTTGTATAACACAATATTATTTAAAGCTTGTTAAGAAATGTAAAAGTAATTGCCTACTTCACATGATTGCAATAAAAATATAAACTGTCAAGTGTCTCACCAGCAAGGTTTTCTTCTTTTTTCTGCCCCTCATCTTCCTCTGGCTTTTCTTCCTGTGGACACACACCGAGTGGTGTTTTATGTCATGGCTACAATAGATTTATAATGGACTAAAAAAATGACATACAAGTCAAGCATACTGCTTCTGATATTTACAGTATAATTTCCACCTGTTAGAAGACAGTGGAGAAGCAGCACTGCTGTGCATTCACACATTTGTCTCTATATCAGCAATTACGAATTCTAAATATAGTCTGATCATGTGGGAAACACAGAAATTTGGTTGCAAATATGTAAAACATTATATACAACATTACACCACATTTTATGTTTTACATGTGTGCATATATATATACCACAATTATTCTTCCTTTCATCATGCTCATCATTGCATCATTACAATTTTAACAACTGTATGCCTTGCTTTTAAGATTACATGTCAAAATGGTATGCTATTTTCTGTGTGTGCAGGCTTACCTTAGCTGGAGGAGCAGGTGCAGGTGCTGGAGGCAGTGGCTCTGGAGTTTGTGCTAATACTGGACTGGGCCATAAAATTGTTTTTAGCTTGCTAAACATGTCTAAATGCAGCAAGCATTCAGCAGCATCTAGGTTTATTCCACAGCTTCTTCAACCAACTCTATCTGCACCCTGGATACAATTAATTCTTTGAGCCCTATTAATTCCCTCCTTTCTCCATATGGTCATCAGAGTTCACCTATCAGAGTTCACCTATCAGAGTTCACCTATCAGAGCACTCCACAGGCTACGAAAACCTGAGCAGACCAATAGTACACTGGGCTTTACAGACTGTATCCTTTTGTTTGTGTCACATGCAAATTCAATGAATGCGAACCTGCTGTCAGGGTGACAAACATAGCAAACACATCCTTCTTAAGATTTAATAGAATTCTAGAGCAATAGACTCCATTGGTCTGCATTACAAATTTAAAACATAGTTTGAACAAACATTAACTGAAGTCTTCAAATTATTCCAGAAATTAAAAAAAAAAAAAGTAAAAATAAAACAAAATGAAGAGTGTGTATTAAGGCTGTATTGCAGTATATGTGTACCTTAGTTAAAGTCTCTTCCAGGCTAAGGGGATTACATTAATGATTCCGCTGATGCGTAGTCCTTTCACAGGACTGTCAGAAAATAAACAAAGGGCTGTATGCAGTTGTATGTGGTGGAGTGTATTTTGAATACCGGCACTTAGAAAATAACCTAAAGTATTTTTCATTTAAAAATATCTCCTTTATTTATGTTTGTACAAAGAAGTGTGTAAATGGTTAAAAATGTACATGATTCCACATTATTAACTAAAATTAAAATGCACAGCACATGTCACATTTATCTCAAAGGGCAATGCTATAATTATCCTTTTGTTGTCATAACTAATCTTTAGTAGTGGCAGCCTAGAAAAAAGAGGGAAGAAAAAGAATATTAAAAGATCATTACCATTTGTTTGATGTGCATCAATTCTATGTTAAATTTTCTTGTCTAATTAAAGATGAACAATGTAAGAAGGCCTTTCATTTTGGATAAATTATTCTCACACGGTAATTAAGCTGAGTACTTTGAGCAACCTATTTACAGTGCTTTGAAAGTTTGTATATAATCCAACTGTTAAAGGATACAATGAGTTTCCTACCTTAAGTTTATCAATAAACCCTTTTCTGTGGAATCCTCCAAATGCACGGAGCATTTTGGGAGTTGGAGGCTTGGGTCCAAACAGGGCCAGTCCTTTCTTCTTTTCTTCTTCTGCTTTGGCTGCAGCTGGGCCTTTGGCCTTCATCAGTTTCCTATAAGTAAAGGAAATAAATGAATGGGTATCTTGTACTGATATTGAAAATAGTTTTTACAAAAGTTCAGAATCACAAATCCATAACATAACATGCAAATCACAATAGAAGTTGTTGCCAGACTATTCTGTTACGTTGTAAAATCACAAAACAATGTTGTTGCCATTTACTCCCTTTATGTAAAACTAATATGGGCTCTAATTTCCTGACTGCATTGGTGTATTATAGCCTTTTCTGGTGTACTGGAGACTATTTCACAATTTTTTGCCCTTTGTTAATGTGATGGACAGAAATAAACGCACCAGCGTCAAGATGAGTGGTAAGACACATTAAAAACAACAACAGGGCGTATAATGTTTAAATTGGCCAGTGCACTGCATGATTTAATGCACTAGTGCTCATTTTTCATTTGCACCCGTCTTTTTGCAAAGACAAGTGCAAGGCCAGCTCAGCTATCTTAGACTCTTGGCCTTGGAATGCTGAGGCAACTCTGGGGATAGACCAGTGTTCTCCTGTTAAAAGTTACATTTTAGTGTTACATTCCTTTAATTTTTACGTTACTTTAATATGTCTTGGTCCAATTTGAATTTTTTAAGTGTTTGAACTCACCTTCCTTTCCTGGCCAGAACTTTCTGTGACTCTGGATAGTGAACCAGGATGTCATTAAGGTCTTTCTTGTCCAGCACAAACAGGTTAGCAAATCCATGTGCTGCCACGTTAGCAGTTCTTCTGTTTCCTCCATTTGCTGAGGACTGTAGAAGACTGGGGGGAGAGTAAATCTGACATTAGTCATGCAGTGTGCCTTAACACGTCTGAATTTTATGAATCAGATTCAATTTAGAACCCCTCACCTGATCTCACCAAACACACAGCCTGCCTTAAGTGTCACAAAAACAATCTTGTTGTCAGGCCCACCGATTACCTGCACCTCACCGGCCTTGATGATATACATCTCCTTACCAATGTCACCCTGGTGGAAAATAAAGGGGAAGCAAACAGTCATAACATGCTGTTGATAAAACCGAATAACTACCACTCATAAATAATTGCTAGGATTATAATACTTACAGTACTAGCACAGCCATTACACACCTTAAAATCACACAGCAACAACAAAATAGTTCTCATGACATTAAAAACTAAAGGTTATGTTGCACTCTTTTTTATCTAAGATAAAACTTACTTGTACTTTACGCATTGCCAATAAGTGGGTAATAATATATGTATTGTATTGTGGTAAGAAATGTATGTTTAGGTAATTGATAATTAAAATTTCACATTAAAAGGTTTGTGATATTATGCTTTTTACCCCAAAACAGTGCTGGAGTTCTGCTGACATTATGTTGAATCAGTGCTGAAATATATATAATTTTATTGGTGATTGAAATTACAGTGAAACTATATGGCATTAGAAATACAAACTCACGTCTCTGTCTGATTTCTTAGTTACTGAATCTCACATGAGATAATAAAATCAGTTCTTCAGAATAATGTGGGTAGTTACTGTATTGTGTAGTTGATCAATACAGATCAGTAGGGCCTGATGTTATCAGCAGATGTGTATATCAGACTACACCTGAATATTTGATGAGATAGATTTTTGGGGTAATGACCCTTCATTTTATTTATTTATTTATTTATTTATTTTTAATCAACTCACTTTCTTGCACACAAAGTCTCCAGGCAGATACACAATAGACTTAAGCCTCAGCAGCATGTCCACAAGCATCTGGTTTTCACATCCCTGTAAAGGTATATCATGATCACTTAGCCTTACTGTAGTCTTTCCCATTGATTTAGTCTGTATCAGAACCTAGAAATAGATCAGTCTGACCTTAAACAGATCAATTTTTTGGAAAGTGGCAAGATTGATGTCCACAGCGATAGCTGTTCTCATCACCAGAGGCATTTGCTCCAGCAACTCTGACTCATCTGAGGAATGAGTAGTAAAAAGTCTCTTAGGATGCTTCATACCTTTTCCCTGTAACTCAGTTCTCTCTGTCAGTCCTACCTTGGTTCATCAGAAAGCAGAAGCCTCCCAGAAATTTTGTTCAAGTTCTAAGAGTTTTCCACTTTATACTTGAAAAAAAAAATACATATTTATAAAAATATATTTAAAAAAAAGAATACATTTTAACTTATATATAGATACTTGATGGATTCTGCAACAAGCTGGAAAAAGGTTTGTGGCCAGATAAAACCAATATATACATTTTTTGGCATGAATGTCAAATGTTAAATTTGGCAAACAAAAAACACAAGACAAAACATGTATGGTGAAGAACTTGGTAAAATCTGCAAAATGTTTAAAGTGGGAAGGAAACTTGCATTCACGCAGGTTGTGTTGCAAAGTAGACTGATGCTAGAAAAGTAACTCAATACTTTGTCATTAAAATCTACGACGGAGTTTTAGGGCCATGGCGTTAAATAAAAAACAAAAAAAACAAGATACAGAGAATAAAGTCAGAATTCTGAGAATATTCTCGGAATAATTTGCTGCGTTTAATGGAGCAGACGCAGTGTACCTGTGGAATGCAGTGTTTTGTTTAAGTCATACTATGGTATAGATTTCAGGAATAAACACTCAGTTCTCTTCCACATCAGGACCACGGTGTGATTAGTATTTAAACCCTGAATCGGTGCACGAACCCATGGCATGTACTTTCACATGATACAATTAATGATCACAAAAATGATGGATCCAGAGCAAGCACAGCCCGTTAGAACAGGCAATTTTGCTGACTACCCTCAGCTTGTAGAGAAAGTACATTACGTTTCTTCATGTTTTAGGTTTTAGCCATGGTATGGTTTCAGAATCGATATCGAGATTTTTAGGCAGGTATCATATCGAAAGTCATAATTTTGGTATTGTGACAACACTACTCGCAGGACATTTACTCCAAGCATAAGGCTGAAGGTACCTTGCTATGACTTGCTAGGAACAAATGTGAATGTTCTGTAGTCGCCTAGAGGACTGTATTAGATTATTGCTTCTTTTTTCACATGTAAAAAAGCAGGTCTTACCCAGCATTCCCTGTGAGGCCCAGGTGTAGTTGTACCATGTACGTACTCTGTGCTGTACCAGTTTTGGAATTCGATTTGTCACCATGTAGCCCACACAAGAGTCCATAGAAGCTCGGAAATATGTCTGACCTGCAGTGGCTGCTCCAATAACATCTCTCATCTGAAAAACATAAAATATCAGGCTATTAACTCACTTCTGCCTCATAGGAGTGATCCATTTGTTTTGCAGTGCGACCAGATATGGACGGAATTTTAATTAAATATATTTAAAACGTGTATGTAACTACTTCTGGGTATTTTACAATTTGTAATGTTATTAAATTAAAAGCAAATCTATTTAGGAGATCATCATTTTTGTCCTCCCTATAATTGTGAACCAAAGCTGACAAGTATAAATACACCCTAAGTTATGTATAGTCATGTATCATTTAAAAATCTTTCATTCTGGTCTTAAAGTTCTCTACAGAAGCGTTGGACTGTAAATAATAAAATAACTTTGTTTATAAAGCATCATTTTTTGAGTCTTTTGAATATTACAAAAATGCATTCTATAAATTGATATCAAATATTGGGCATTTAATAGCTTCAGTATTGGTCTGATCTAAAAATACTATATTGAAAATAAGAGCTAATTTCCCACATCATAAAGAAAGCCAATAAGCATTTATTGGAAGTAGGAGGGAGTATGTGCATTTAGTTAAGTAGAAAATACAGCTTCCCATTTAATATAATGGAATAAAAGTAAAAATCACACACAACACTATGTGCCTACAAGTGCCAGATTAAAGGTATTGCTATAGTTAGATATGAGGAATGTCTACATGGGTCAGGTCTAAATGGTCCTGCAGGAATTCTACATTGTTTCTCTTTTACCTGTCCAATCAAACTTGAGAAGACAAAGACACCAATAAAAAAGTTTGTCAACTGAAACAGAATCTCAAAAACTGTGTGAGGTTCAGGAAGTCCCCCGATGTTGATCAGGGTCCGCACAGCAAAATAGTAACAGCGTAAGTACCTGCAAACAAACAAACAAATGCTTTTTAGCCTTTTGCTGCACATGCTGTAAATCTCTGAAATTCAGCATTTACTAAGCCACAACAACACAAATATCAGTTCATACATTTAAATAGAAATAGCAAGCCAATGAAAAAACATCATAACAAAAAAACCCAAAGAATAAAAGTAAAAAAGACAATAAAAAATCTACCTGGCCAAGAACGATGGACAAAAAAATAGCACCAAAAAAATAGTTAGTCATCTGAAAGATCTGACCAAATAACGTGTCTGGAAAAGGTAGTTCCGCAATCATCAACAGGGATTTCTCTGAGTAGAAGAAACACCTCAGGTAGCTACGAGAATTAAAACAAATGGAAAGAAAAAAAAAAAAAAAAAAAAAAAATAGCCATTGCTTTTAAAGTACTACACAAATCATTTCTTTGGCCATTCTCAGTTGTTTTTGTATGTTGTATTTGTTATTATCAAAAATCCATACTTCAAATGACATTTAAGGCAACATTTAAAAAAATAATATGAAAAAAATTCTACAGGAAATATATTCATATATAGCTTCCAAATAGTTTTATTTTATTTATTTTTCTTACAAATAAAGATACATACGCACTGCCTTTTCCGCTGTAGACCCACTTGGTGGAACCAATGCCTTGGTAAGCAGATGCCACATAGTAAAGGCAAGAGTTGAGATGAAGAATGTAAAGAAGATATCCAATGGTACGGATTACTCTGGGGGAAAAAAAACCTGGGTGATACGGTTTGGAATAATGCCCTGTACGTAAAAAACAACTGCTAATCAGTGGTAATTATGGTATGTGAATCTCCAGAATCACTTTCAAAGCTGTCAATATTTTACATACCTCCAGATGTAGGCCTTTGTCATAATGCCCTCAAGTCGATCACTGAACTCAAAAAATGCCTCATACTTTGAAAAAAAAAATTGTCATTAGGGCCTATACAAACACGAACCGGAAAACACAGTATCTATCAATTTTAACACACCTACTCATCTATTGTGAATCTTAGATTCTTGCCCAGTCTTGTTATTCTTTCAAGCAGTGACATTTATGCATTCATTCATTGTGTGTAACTGCTTATCCAGTTCAGGATTGTGGTGGGTTCAGAGCCTACCCCAAATCAGTGGTCGCAAGGCAGGAATTTACCTTGGACAGCAGAGGGAACTACACACTTACACATATGGACACTTTTTGAGTAGCCAATCCACTTACCAACTTGTGTTTTTGGACTGTGGGAGGAAACAACAAACTCCTCACACACAGTAACTCGGTCATTTAAGGTAAAACATATTTACATAAAGAATTGTAATAATTAGAAAATAATTATGGAAATAAATTCAATGCACCAGCTACATGGTTTGTATTTTAAAACAAAAAAGTTTGAGGGCAAAATATCTGCTAATGTTAAAGAATAACGTAAAAAATAAACATTGTATATTAAATGTGGCCAAAGCAATAGAGTCACTCACCCGCAAAATGCGATTGGCTCTGAAGATGGATCCAAATCCAAATGGAATGTACAGCAGGTCCATGGGCAAGACTGACATCAGAGCATACTTATCAAGTAAGACAATAAAAACAAAAAAATCTAGTGTCACTGCTAAAGCTCCTTTAAAAAACTGCATGAAATATAGTCTTTTATATTTGTCAGTACCTGAAATTTTGAGGATTCCCTGTAATTCTTCTTAATTACAGCTCTGTCATACTGACATAATAAAATATGTGATCAGTTGAGCAGGATATTACTGTTAATTCGCACATAGCATGTTTTGATTCTGATACAAAAAATCATTAATATTAATAATTAATGCAATTAAATCAACCGCAGTACTCAGACATTTGCTTACAACGATGTCTCCACCCTTGCAGAACTGCAGCCGTGGCTGGAAGAGGACCATGTCAATGATGTAGATAAGGTCAGCTGAGATGTCTGCTAAAACCCAGAAGGG
>NC_089809.1:25649914-25659914 GCF_029633855.1 Hoplias malabaricus
GAAACAAACAAACACACAAAACAACTACAACTCTACCATTTTTCACTGCACCAGCCCCTTAAAACCACACTAGTGTGTGGGAACCATCCAAGCTGGTGGCTCACACAGGGACAATGCAGTCTCCTGTCCAACACTGTCCAAACCTAGCAGATGAATGAAAAATAGCCAAGCGCTCCCAGCCCAGTGGATGAACAAGGACGATGAAGGCTGGGACGTAAAAGCTCAACAAACAGCCAAAGATGATGGCCACCGTTCAACCTAAAAAAAAAAAAAAAAAAAAAAAAAAAATATATATATATATATATATATATATTGTGCAGTCTTAATGAAACCACTCAATGTTTGGCACCATTTTTTCTTTTAGCATTGTGAAGCTCTACTTAGAACCTTCTTAAGAGTGTATTAGCACTTTACAGCCTTAAGGATGAAGCAGAAATTAACAAAGGATTTGGAACTATTTAAAATCTTCCCTTGTGGTAACATCTTTAATATTTTCATTGTGGGACTTAGTACTGCAATCTTGCACACAATGCAAGTATATTTTCACTGGTAAAATGAAATGAGCAAAAAGAAAATCCACAGAGTTTAATAGTATGGAAGGCCATTGGGCTCTAAATATGTTAACAATTGCACATTAACACGTTATTAAAATTTTGTGAATTACAAAGTAAAATTTAGTCATGATAACGGGACCAAGTAGAACATGTTTACATGCTTCTTAAGGTCCCTGCCAGTGCATGACCTCCACCAGAAATGAAACAGTGAGATATCCACTGAGCTAACCGCTATGGCAAAGCACATCTACCCCAGGAATGTTGGACATTTCCAAGGCAAGCCAACACTCAAGGCTTTCTATAAGGCTTTTCTAGTGGAGAATCTCCAGCATCATATTTTACTATCTGCACTGAGAATCCTTGAGAAAATGGTTGCAGAGTCAGAGCAAACGTAGAATATCCATAACCACTACAACCACAAAGCCCAACGCCTTGGAAGACATGCAGCTGCAAGCAGGCAAAATAATTCTTCAGGGGCTGTTGGAGGCACAACCCAGCTATGTCAGCAGCAACCACAGTGAGAAGTACAAGAAGACAGTTACAAATGCGTAAGTGGTAACCCACAAATTGAATATTTCCTCTTGCACATATTTGGACTTTACTTTTGCATTTCACCCGATCCAAATACAAATGCAGCCTGATCCACAAATGTGGCCAGCAGGCGAATATTCCACCCCTAGGTGCCACTGTTGTTTCCCCCAGTTTTTCAGGACTGACCTGTTGCCCTCAGGGCCGGAGCAAATCAACTCCCTTTAGGCAGGACTATGACGCCACTGGCTATTGTATAGACAGTTAACTCTTGCTGCAGATTGGCTAAATAAAAGTGATGACCAATGAGAAGCACATTTTCTGTTTAGGAGCCATTGGTATCTGCCCCATCGGGCAAATGTGCACAGAAACCTAAACATAAATAACGAGGATTTTCATCGTTGGCGGTAATCTCAATGCAGATGAAATTCTGCAAACAGTGGCAATCCCATATCTCCACAGTCTGGGGCCAAACTGTATCCTCCAGGATGACAACGCTTGTCCAACAGAGTGGGGTTTATCAGAGACTACATCCAGAATTTGGGAGTGGAGAGGATGGAATGGCCTGCCAGCTCCTGACCTCAACCCCATTGAACACTTGTGGGATCACCTTGGGAGTGCTTTTCGTGCCAGAGTGAACAACACAACCACGTTGTCTGACTTGCGACAAATGCTGGTTGAAGAATGGGATGCCATACCACAGCAGTGTGTGACCAGGCTGGTGACCAGCATGAGGAGGAGGTGCCAGGCTGTTGTGGCTGTGTATGGTTCTTCCACACTCTACTGCGGCTGATGTTTGTTAAATGAATAAATTGTTAAATTGCCAATATGTCTTGTTTCTTCAAACTTCAATCATCCAGTCCAGCAAACACCAAACAAGTCAATGGCAGGGTGAGCTGTTTGGCATAGGCAGAGAGTATTCGACAAATATTTCATGGACATAACCCATATAACTCAGCTCTACTGCTCATACCACAAATGCATGTTCCTTAAAAATATGACACCATTTAAAAGGGAAATTAACGGACTTTCCAATGGTATAAGATTTATTGCAAAGCAGCATTGTTAGAACAAAGAAATAATCTAGCAAACACACATTTCCTTACTTTTTGTGCTATGTTTATATTTAGGTTAGCTATGTTTGAGACTCTGGTGTCTGTTTAAGACTATAGTGCTGACCTGTGGTGATGGTGATGGACATAGTTTTAATGGTATAATACATCCAGATCCCACCTCAATATGAAAACAAGCAGAATGTGTGCAAACACACATTTATTATTCATACATATATTTCTATATCAGGCGGCATGGTGGCACAGCAGGTAGTGTCGCAGTCACACAGCTCCAGGGGCCTGGAGGTTGTGGGTTAGATTCCTGCTCCTGGTGACTGCCTGTGAGGAGTTGGTGTGCTCTCCCCGTGTCCGTGTGGGTTTCTTCCAGGTGCTCTGGTTTCCTCCCACAGTCCAAAAACACACGATGCAGGTGGATTGGTGACTCAAAAGCGTCCGTAGGTGTGAGTGAATGTGTGTCTGTGTTGCCCTGTGAAGGACTGGCGCCCCCTCCAGGGTGTATTCCCGCCTTGCGCCCATTGATTCCAGGTAGGCTCTGGACCCCTGCGACCCTGAATTGGATAAGCAGTTACAGATAAGGAATGAATGAATATTTCTATATCTATAATAAAAAGAGATATGAGACATTAAACCTCATTGAATATGGAGTTGAACAAAATATATATATATATATATATATATATATATATATATATATATATATATATATGTGTGTGTGTGTGTGTGTGTGTGTTATGCTTTAAAATGTTCAAGAATATAATAATATAATGTATTTATGTTTATACATAATATCCTAAAATACACTGTTCGGAACTTTAAGCACTGGAATTTTTTCATTATTTGGTACATTAAGGCTATGTTTTTTCAGCAATAACGCGGGGAATTAGCTCTGGCTGACTGGGTGGGCCTTTTTTTTGTCTCCACCCCTGTTCTAACACGTCGCCAAAATGGATACACACTAGTTTTTTTTTTGTTTGTTTTTTTTTTAAAGAAAGGTAGGGGGCTAACTAGTAGCAAGCTAATTAAAGATATAACTCTCTAAATCACAATACATGAATCAAAAACATTGTCTGCTCAATAAAAGGCATCCATTCATTATCTGTAACAGCTTATCTAGTTTAGGGTCGCGGTGGGTCCAGAGCCTACCTGGAATCATAGGCCCAAGGCGGGAAAACACCCAGGAGAGGGCGCCAGTCCCTCACAGGCAACACACACACGGACACTTTTGAGTGTCGCCAATCCACCTATCAGCGTGTATTGTACCGTGAGAGGAAACTGGAGCACCCGGAGGAAACCCACGCGTACAACACACCAACTCCTCACAGACAGTCACCTGGAGCGGGACTTGAACCCACAACCTCCAGGACCCTAGAGCTGTGTGACTGCGATGCTACATGCTGCGCCACCGTAATAGTATAAAGCAGTGTGTGGCTAATTAGCTGTAACATGCAATAACTAACAGTTATTTGTTTCAGTGAGCAAAAGTAAAGGTAAACCAGCGCTAATCAACAATGATGAACTGCTTCACACTGGTTAATTTATGAAGTAAAAACTACACATTATACAAGATACTTAAATACGTTAAAGAAATGTACTGGGCTGAACCCCGGATCTTTACATACCCAGACAACGCCCCTGATAAATACTACAAAAACCTTTGCTGAAAAGGAAGGTGCACAGAGGTCATAACATTGTAGCCAATCCTAGCGACGCATGTGGGAGGCTTCCAGCCAATTGCAAAGGGCGGATATGTTTACATTATTAACTGTGGTGTTGTACACTGTTTATAGGGTTAGTTTCCATGGAAACGGAGACCGTTTGACGAATGGAAGCTGGAAGTGTTGGAGTATCGCTCTGTTTCCCTTCTAACACTGTAAAATAACACTCTCTTATTTTATAGTGAGCTGTCTTCAATCTCAGGAATGCCGCTGAAAACAGCCTCGCACATTTCCCAACTTGGTAGGTCAACGTGCACGCTGTGGACTAAAAGCTCAAAGAAAGTAACTTTAACATTTTTTAAAAAAGAAAAATGGTGCGCTAGATACAGAGCTGGATACAGGAACACTCTCTTTAACTGTAAGCTTTCTGACTCCTACAGATGGGCAGAGAATAACTGGTATTAACTACTCCCAGCTCAGAGCCTTGTGCAGAATCAGTGGCCGGAGAGATGGGTAAGAAACCTGCTATAGCAAAGACACACTTTATTTTAAATGCTTAATTATAGATCAGAGGTTCCCAAACATTTCCCTGTTCTTGTTCTTTACCAACACCTATAATGCCATATAAGAGCAACACATTTTTAATGATGCAAAATCATAGAAGAATACTTTTGTTACAGCAAAATCACAAGAAAAAAATGATTAATTGTGATATTAACGGTTTGTTTCTTGTAATCACAAGAATTGTGTTGTGAATACAAGAAACAGTACAGGAAAATATGGCTTCTTTGGACTTTCATATCTCAGAGTCATAACATAATGTTTTGCATGTGTAGTGTCATCTCTCAGTCTTCTGAGGAGGCTCATGAAGAATTCATGAACTCCTACCAGAAAATATTCCTACGGCCCAAAAAAATAATGCCCGCGATTCCACTGGGCAAAATGTGAGTACTATTAATAGTTAATTTATCATAATTTATTGGAATATATCATTTATTTTGTACCATTGTTTATATTTCACCATTTCACATTTCTTTGAATGTCTTGGATTACATCTCAACATTTGCATAGATATTATTTAGATATTCTAGGGATTTTCCCATTAATGATTATTATACACTATAGGAAAAATGCACATTTTAAAGTGTATTTAAATGTAACCTTAAATGTGTTGCTATCTGTTTTGGGGACCACTTGACAGTGGTGGACAAAGTACACAAACCATGTACTTGAGTTAAAGTACAGCTACTCCCTGTAAAATATTACTCCAGTAAAAGTAGAAGCCTTTGATCTAGATCTCCACTTGAGTAAAAGTAAAAAAAGAATTTACATTCAAATGTACTTAAGAATTGAAAGAAAAAGTACCATGATTTATTATAGTTCTAATGTCGTATTATAATTTTTGTAACAAGACTCATGCTTAGTCAACACGTTGCAGGTGAAAATAAATATTGACGGAGGCTCTGTTCTCTCTATTACAGCTCAGTGAAGCATCACAATCATTTTTAAGGTGTAATTTTAAGGTAAAAAATATTACATAGAATTCTTATAAGCTCTGTTTTGTCTTCAGACCTGCAAAGTAGGCCTGTTGTTTCTGCAAAGACTGAGACATCTGTTTCTTATAGCTTCAAAATTATTGTGATGCTTCATCGAGCTGTAATAGGGAGAATAGAGCCTCTGTCAGTGCTATATTTCTGAGTTTTTGCCTCATACTTGGTTTTGTTTTTTTGGATTTGCCTTTTGGACATGTTTATCTCACTGTACTGATTTTCAGATTTTGGAATTTCTGGTTTTGTCCTCCCTTCAAGTTTTGTGTTAATTTACACAGTTAATTGTTAAACAATGTTAAATAAACCTGTAAATGATTTTCACCATCAGTTTGGAGAGATTAATGACATTATTCTCTTATTCTAAAAAATCAGCTCATATCACCCCTGTTCTTCATCAGCTCCACTGGTTACCTGTCTCACTCCGTATTCAGTTTAAGGTTCTCCTGCTCACATACAAAGCTCTGCACGGTCTGGTGCCAGCCTACCTTTATGAACTTTTACACTCCTACTGTCCTACTAGATCACTGAGGTCCTCTGAGAGCGGTCTTTTGTCAGTACCAAAATTTAAATTAGCTACCGCTGGTGGTAGATCATTCAGCGTGATGGCACCCAAGCTCTGGAATTAATTACCACAAAGTCTTCGTCTCTGCTCTTCATTTTCTGACTTTAAAACCCAGCTAAAGACCTATCTGTTCTCTCAGTACTTCTGCACTCTGCAGGCATAAGTGTATTCCCCTTTTTTTTTTTCTCCTCTTTGTGTAAAGTGACCTTGGGTATTAGAAAAGCACTATATAAATCTAACTTATTATTATTATTATTATTAGTATTATTATTATTATCTACAGATCTGCAAGCCCTGTAATATGAATGATTAATAGTCACTGCTGCCTAACTAAATGGTACAAATCATTTTGTTATGTCATAACGGTTCTAAGAACTGAAACAACTGATTACTTATAGTCTCAAATACACACCACAGTGCTTCATTACTGTCCACCACTGCCACTTCATAAATGATAAGAACTAGGCATTTGAATTCATCCCAGCTGAAAGTGAGTAGGAGGAGTGGCTTCAGCTCTGCATGCACCCATGTTCAAAAGGTTTTTCCCAAACCGGGTCATACATTTTATGGGTTTACCCATATATATCACCAGTAATTAAATAAACTTTTGAAATTTAGAACTTAGAAAATCACATCAAGCCTTTACACATGCACGATTTAGTTATTTTATGTTTCATTACAGTGTTCAGATCTATTCCATTAGAGTAAAACTTCTCTGACTTTGATCTGAAAAAAAAAGTAAAGTATATCAAGGCAATAAATGTCTCAACTCAGCTGCATTTTACTGGCATTATGCCTTTGAAAGTCACGTCATGCCTCAGCATTAGAAATTAGGCCTAATTATGAAAGTGACATGGATCTCTTTGTTCTTTGAATTGTTCTGCATTGTTTGGAATTGTTCATTATCTTGTAACTAAAAAAAGTCACATACAGGATGTTTCCAGCAAAAGGCGCGTGGGCTGCCTCACTCTGTTCCCCTGGAGAGGCGTGACGCAGAGAGCCATTGCCTGTCAGTCAAAGCTGCCCCATAACAATCCCACTCGTATGGATTGAGTAATGTTTACAGTGCAGGAACAGGCTGGCAGGCCTGTAGAAATGAATGTTCTTGTGGGTAGTGACATATGAGTCATGCCTTTAATTGGCTTGAATATAGATCCGCTCTCAGTTGGAGCTGGGGCATCTTGTAAAGAGCTTGCCAAGGAGTTATTCATGGGCTGGTTTAAATGGCAAATGCCACAATGATTACTTCTAAAACAATGTCATGAGCTCCAGTTAAGGTAATTTTGACTGCAGGGTGCCTGGTTTCATGCAACTGCTAACAATATGGCAATCTGACTATGTTGCTTTCTTTTGTTAGATGGTATTTTCCTTACTGGTATTTTTAAATATATATTTTTTAATGTGTTTTTGTATTTTAGATTTGCAATCTTGTTTACTTCTCTTTGAACCTTTTAACTGTACTGAAATTATTAACTGGAAGAGTGTTGTGTATCCTCGTAACAGACGAACTCCACCAAGTCTTAAAGCAGTAGAGAGCCAGGCATCTCAGGAAAGGAGCAGGAGTCAGTCTCAGGGAAAACAGACTCAAGAAATTCTCATCAGCCATGCAATCAAAGCCCTCAAGAAGATGTGAGTAGTTCTTGATTCTGCCTTTATCTTTTCTATGATTTTCCAGTGTTTATCAAAACTCGGACTAGGACTCATTGTCCTATAAATGCCAAGGTGACTTTAAATAAATCCTATGGTTCAAAAGGTATGATTTATGGGCAGTGTTTTATTTTCACATGCATTTGTCACTACAGAAACTTTTGAGCTAGAATCATATCACGCAGCATCAATGTTAAATTAATTTCACGTACATTTTATTAGCACAGGTTTGACGTGTCTTTCCTGGTATGAGTGAGAAATGGCTGTAGTGTTCATTTCATCCAATTGAGGGCAGTCAAACACCTGTTTTCAGACTTTATACATACTATACTTTCAGTTTTTCTAGTCGACTGGTTAAGACATGGATGTTCCTTCCTAACATGAAAATATTTTTTTACATGGGGAAATGAACCAAACAAGTGCCTTGCTTACAACACATTAATTATAAAACTTAACACATACTCACACTCACAGAATAATGACAAAAATATTCTGCCAAATTTAGTTGCAGTAAATAGTGTGATAAATGAGCAAATGGAGCACAAGTGTAGGGTTGGGTAGGACAGTTACAATGTGGTACTGGAGAAAATAGCCAATATTTGAAAATGATGAGGGTATGTGAAAATGATACTGTGACAAATATCTGTTTCACCAAATAAACAAACAGACATGAATTGCAGTTACAGGCATTTACGTAACAAAAGGGCACACCAGCAGCAACTACTTTTTACTAGATCACAATAAAATAGAAACGCCCACAGCAGAAACCTTTTGTCTTTATTTTTAATGATGTCTCACACTAACAAGGAACTGCAGAACACAATATGGATGGCAAAGATTGTTAGCAAACTGTGCCTATTCTTTGAACTTACACAGGTTGGTTACTAAACCACACTCTGCTCACTTTTTTGAGCTACCATGTGGTGATTAAACCTCGCTTCGTCTGCTATGCAATCTACTATGAGGCAATAAACTGCTCTGTGATTTACAGCTGGGGCAGTTAAACCCCTCTCTCTGCTACATCAGATGCCCTGGGGTGATTAAACCCTGCTCTACTCAATTTGTGAACTACCCCATTGTGATTAAACTTCACTCATGCAACCAGGTAAATCATGGTGGTATTACTGTATATCACGCTCATGCTCAGAAACTATATGTTAGTACGATGAAATACGACACCACCCAACCCTAATGCATGAGTAGGTTTTATTGCTTGTTACCAGCAAAGAGAGAAGGTATGCTGTTTTTTGTGTGTTGTTAGAGATGACTACTAAAAAGCTACATCACAAACTGCCAAAGGGTATAATGTTTGACCTGTTGAGAATTTATTATTCAATGCCACCTGTTTCTGCTACGCTGACATTTTCCTGAAGCAACAAGGAACACATTTTTGCCAAACCTTTTCATAATGAATGAGTCAGGTTGGTTCATTTTGACAGGGTAGTTTGGAGACTTTGTGGCGCTATTATTTCACTTTTGCCACCATTGCAGTTTATAACACAATTTTAGAGAAAATTCAGGGCACAATAATACAGCTATTGAGAATCCGATTGTTTCTTTCTGTAAAATAGGGCACAACTTATTTCCATATCAAGAAGAGCTTTTTACATGTTTACTTGGTACTGAACAATGCTTGTTAATCATTTAAAGAATGCCAGAGAGAGAAAGATGCTAGCTAGACAATAGATTATAGTGACAGACAGGTTTATATGGCCCCATGTGCAACAGTAGGACCATGTGCTCACTGTCTCTTGTGACTGCACTGTGCACTTCTGCTTTCTCTCATCTGTTCACAGGGCTGCAGATTTTATTCCTCATCCCCAGAGAGTGTTCTATTTTTAATTTAATCTTTCCTTTTCATTCACGGATACGTCCAGGGTTTTTGTATATGGGCTTTATTGGTTTTTCTCAGGCTGTGTCATGCAGGAGCACTGTGGAGGCTCAGAAAACATGTGCTGAGGCCTTTCAGTAACGGACAGATAAGGGATACGCACTGGAGGTGAGCATTAATGTGAGTAAAACTCCTGCCATTGCTATGTGCAGCACTGGCACTTAAGAGCAGTCTCACGCAGCTCTGTTTTAAATAAGGAAAGAAACCATGCCATGGTGTGCTGCGTACAAAAATTCAAAGTGCTCTGGCACCATGAGGGAGTCTGGTCTACCTGCTATTGATCACTCTGGGAAATTGCTTGATTGCACATTAGACCCAAGTAATGCATTTAGGAGCCTGGGAAGTTTTTGGGTTGTTTAACCATGGGGAGGTGTACAGAATGTTGAAAATATTTGCCACAACCACAGAAAGGCCATACACTTTGAAATGTATGATTTTATATACAGTATGTTTGCTAATGGTTCCTGTCGTCAGTGAAAATTACTGACATCTTTCTCAGAGGAAAGCATTACCTTTGCAGAAGTGCCACTCTCTGCCAAT